>NC_057814.1:618433116-618733470 GCF_018294505.1 Triticum aestivum
CGTTTCGTCCGTTTTGCGATACGCCACACCCCTCCCGGTCAACAGGACCCCCGTTCCGAACGTAGGAGGTCCGTTTCCTCCGTTTTGCAGTACGCCACACCCCTCCCGATCAACAGGACCCCCATTTCGACCGTAGGAGATCCGTTTCCTCCGTTTTGCGGTACGCCACACTTCTCCCGATCAACAGGACCCCCGTTTCGACCGTAGGAGGTCCATTTCCTCCATTTTGTGGTACGCCACACCCCTCCCCATGAACACGACGCATTCCGTTGCCTCCCCATGAACACGACGCATTCCGTTGCCTCCCCATGAACACGACGACGACGCTGTTTCTCCGTTCCGACCCAGCCATGTACACGAGCCTCGCCGTACGTATGCGCGAGTAGGCGTTCGAGACCCTGCCCGTATGTACGTATGTGGCCGTATTTTCTTTCTTGCACCCTGGCCGCTGTACGTACGTGTACATGCTACGTGCGCGCCTCTACTACGACATGTACGCGCCTCTACTACGACACGTGCGCGCCTCTACATCGACCAGTATATATGTACGTACACGTTCGCGACCAGAATGACAACGCTACGTACGCTTCGACCAGGTGGGTCCCGACTGTCAGGCACTTCCTTGCCTGCGAAGATGTAGTTGGTGGGTCCCAGCAGTCAGGGGGCGAATCGTTTTGGTTTTTTTTGCCTGGACGCACTTCCTTGCGTGCGAAGATGTAGCTGGTGGGTCCCAGCAGTCAGGGGGGCGAATCGTTTTTTTGCCCGGACGCACTTCCTTGCGTGCGAAGGTGTAGCTGGTGGGTCCCAGCAGTCAGGAGGAAACGTTTTTTTCGCGAAATACGGTGGCCCGTCCGGTGGGTCCCTGCTATCAGGTGGAGGAATCATTATTTTCCGCGTAATAAGGAGGCACTTCCTTGCTGCCGCCGTGGACCCAGCTGTCAGCCTCTCCACGTACAGTCCACGTCCGATGGAAGTCGTTCCTTGACCACGTTGACCACGCCGCGCCGGAGAGCACCAGGGCGGTGGACGACGGCGAGGCCTAGGAAGGGGACGATGCGGAGCCGGTGAAGACGCGGCAGTGGATGCCCACGCGGAGAGGAGTATGAGGGTTCACTCGTTCGGTTGCGATGTGAGGCTGCCGTCGCCGCAGGGCCTGGCCAGCGGTGGGAATAGTAGGGGGCGGTGAGGCCTTTGCGGCAGCACATTCGGCCACGGGAGGCAGGAGCAGGCGGCACGACCGGTGCTGCTTTGGGCGGCTGGAGCAAGAAGACCAGAGGTTGAAGAAGCACTACGGCAGTTGGATGGACATCATACGGTCACTGGAGCTAGAATCGTTCATATTGACTACGTTGACAAAGCCCTCCGTCCCCGTCAACTTAGTAGGCCCACAAGTCAGCCTCCCACCAAGGTGGGTCCCAGCTAGCAGGGGATCTATTCATTTTTTTGTGCGTAATAAGGAGGCACTTCCGGTGGGTCCGAGCTGACAGCGGGGGGAACGTTTTTTTCATGAAGTACGGTGGCCCGTCCGGTGGGTCCCAGCAGTCAGGGGGGAAACGTTTTTTTCGCGAAATAAGGTGGCCCGTCCGGTGGGTCCCCGCTGTCAGGTGGAGGAATAATTATTTTGCGCGTAATAAGGAGGCACTTCCTTGCGGCCGCCGTGGACCCAGCTGTTAGCCTCTCCACGTACAGTACTCTTCCGATGGAATTCAGTCGTTGACCACGTTGACCACGCCGCGCCGAGAGCACCGGGGCGGTGGACGACAGCGAGGCCTAGGAAGGGGATGACACGGAGCCGGGAAAGACGCAGCAGTGGAAGCCCGCGCGGAGAGGAGTACGAGGGTTCACTGGTTCGGCAGCAGTGTGAGGCTGCCGTCGCCGCAGAATAACAGGGGGTGTGGGTGAGTGGAGGGATGGCCTGGCCAGCGGTGGGAGTAGTATGGGGGCGGTGAGGCCTCCACGGCAGCACAGCAGGCCACGGGAGGCAGGAGCAGGCGGCACGACCGGCGCTGCTTCGGGTGGCTGGACCAAGAAGACCAGAGGTTGAAGAAGCACTACGGCCGTTGGATGGACATCGTATGGTCACTGAAGCTAGAATCGTTTATATTGACTAAGTTGACAAAGCCCTTGGTACGCTCCAACATAGTAGGCCCACATGTCAGCCTCCAAAACGGTGCGCCCCATATGTCAGGGGGAGGAATCATTTTTTGGGCGGCCGAAGCTAAGAATATCCGAGATTGAAGAAGAAGCACGACATCTGTTGGATAGACATCCAACGGCCACTGCTGCTAGAACCGTGTGTTGACTATAATAAGTTGACAAAGCCTTGCATACGCGTCAACTTATTTTTTTTTAGGGGACGCGTCACTTAGTAGGCCCACAAGTGTGTGGCAGAGAACTTATAGCCCATTTGAGTTTTGTAAGAATGTACAACCCATTTTTGAATTGTAATGGAATTTACAACAGCCCATTTACAGTTTGTTAAAAGTACAACCCATTTTCTAGCTAGGACAACGATTAATAATTTCAACCAACCGTTGAAGACAGAATTCAATAAAATTTCCCACATTTTGATGGAATCCAAAATATTTTTATCCCGAAATTTCTAGTCAGATTAAATATAAATTTGTATTACGTAAAAATCCAACGAAACATTGCGCGCGCAACAATGAAAATTTAAGATTTTCAAAATCCATAAATTATATTTTATAAACTAATTTCGTGTTTGGTGCATTTTTTTATAGTTACTACCCAGTTTTTATAATTACATCCCATTTATTATTTTCTAAAGCCCATTTTCCTGTTAAGCCTAATGCATCCCTCCTAGGAAAGATTTGCAGCCCAGCGGGGCGGAGAATAACAAGTTGACCTTGCCTGGGTATTTCTCAAAAAGACGTATAGCTGGGCTAGCCATTTTCATCTTGAAAAAATTAGTATCTGGGCTAGATATCTGGCCTGGGCTAGACGGGCCACAGCCCGCACAGTTAATACCCTGCTCTCCTCTGAACAACAACGAAATCATCGCCAAGAAAAACTCTGCAGTGCTCACGCATCAAAAACACAAATATTGCTCGAGCTGCTTGGTCCCAGCTGTCGGCCGCACCTTGTGCAATTCTCTCGTTTATATTGACTACATAGGTTGACAATGGTGTGGGACCGTGATGTCCGGAAACCAGGAGAAAGCAAAAAAAATATAGTTGTACATAATAAGGAGGCACTTGCGTACGCACGGCTATGGCCCTAGTGGGTCCCTAGTGTCATCCAGTCAAAATAAAGTCATCTCCTGAATCCTCATGTTCGTTGACGATGTTAACAATGCTCGGCGCCACGGCGAGCGCAACAACTCGAAGGACAACGAAGAGGGCCTCGCGGGCCCTACGGATGGTCTGATACAGCGCCCGCTGCTCATTCAGGAAGCCAGGATCATCGGACACCTATGAGCACCTTCGAGAAACTGAGACGGCATGAAACGGTAAGGCCGCGCTTGGGAGCTCTGGTTTATTTCAAACCTGTATTAACATACAAGTGTAATTTACTCGTCATCGGACACATACAAGTGTAACATATAGGCGTAATGAAACCGAGGGCCCGAGGTCTGTAAGTAAAACCGGCGGGTTACGCGTGTAATTTGAGAGACCAGTGTATATTTTACGAGCACTGCTATATGGACGACATTACCAGACGATACATGCACGACGAGCGTATCATGCCATGCATGGGCAAGGCTGAAACATCAGCTAACGGCTGGATTAGCAATCGTCCGAGTGTTGTTCAGCGTTTTTATCGTGTGTGAAGTACTTCCGATATTTTACTAGTCGAAATCGACCAACCAAGCGCCTTCCCCCGAGACCATCTGCTTTAATTTACAAGCGTCAGTTTTACAAGCGGTTTTGGTTGGAAAACGACGATCCAATCACGGCCTAATATCATGAGTTGGTCGGAAGATCATATGGTTTCACGTCTAACCTACCCGACTTGTCGTATAGGTTATGAATGAAACATCAGACGATGAACTTCTTAAGCACGGAAACAACAGAAGAGGATGATCTTCTTAACAAGCAAATCACTGGCATTAGATCGACATGCAAAACAATACGAAGCATTATTCTCAGGAGGCACGGTGAACAGCTCGTGATGCCGCATGCCACAACATTCCAAGCTCAACTTTGCAATCAAACACAAGGCCTGGCATTACATAGACAATATTCAGAACAAACTCTTAACACAGGAATATCTCAGCAGAGTAACTATTTACTTCTAAACTGAACACAGGAATAGGAAAAAACACTTGACGCTGCTCACAGCAAGGGCGTCCCACTCAAAAATATCAAGCATGTCTTCTGGCTAACATCAATGAGCAAATTTTGACAAGGTTTTCCAATTCCAATATATTAAACTAACGTCTTCTTGCTAACATCAATGATTAAACTTTGACAAGCTTTTCCCATTCAAAATATGTAATGCCTATGATCGTGGAGTCCTGTCGTAGCTTCTTGTACTTGTTTGGGCACTTTTTGCCCAGGGCACTCCACGTGTTGTTAAATTGCCAATGGTCTCTGCAGACTAGTCATGTCACCGGTCTCTAATAATACTCTGTAAAGCTTCTCGGTCATTTCTTCTGTAATGTAGCGCAAACAGTGACTGCTTCTTTCTCCAAAGTGGAACGACCAACTGGACCCAGTAATGCAGCAGTTTGCCTTGGACACATTGGCTCCTTTTGTGCAGTTCAACTAAAATCGAAGTCGGAATAAAACCGAGCTTTAATTTTATATCCCTGTAAGCAACAATAGGTATAAGGGAAACAATTACTGAGAAATAACGGTTGATGACTTGTACTCCCAGAAGAAAAGCATCTACTGATCTACTTTATCTTAATGGGAAACAAAGCAGGAGAGTAGCAATTCTCCATCAGTGTGATTCATTCATATTGACTAAGACATTATCTTAACAATGCCTTGTTTCAACATGTATAAAGAACGACAAAGCAGAAAAGTACCATTCCTAAAACAATGCAACTGATTCATTTTAACAGAGACATTATCTTAACAATACCTTGGTTAAACATGTAGAAAGAACTACAAAGCAGGATAGTACCATTCCTAACAAGTGTTGCAGTTTTGAACTAAGATTCAGTAGTTAATTAATTCTGAGAGTGGCATTGCTTAATTTTACCAGTGGCATTAGATTAACGAAAAGCATAAACAGTTCCAGGGGAGAGTGGGCGCAACAACAGTATGTGCTTCCATCTACTTATAAAGGGGGTGATGCAGAGTTTGTTGTAACAAAGCAACAAGCATCATGTCTAGGTTGGTCCCATTTTTGTTCACTACTTAATGGGAAAAGACAGCAATACAATAGTTTCAATTCAACATTTATTTAAAACAGTACCAATACAAGTAGCACAACATCTCAAAGCACATTGCACAATCATGTGGATGAAGGCCTGTACTGACCTTTCATGAGACGGACAAGATAAAATACGAATCTGCCAACACGAATAGGAAGTCCAATCTCGTTTTGTGCAGTTGCACTGAAATCAAGCAAAGTGTTTCGCGTAGCGAAGCAAAATGTCGCAATAGCAACAAGTTGAATAGATATCCCTGTTTAAACAGAGGCAAAAAAGGAATCAATTACTCGCTAATAAAGGAGGATGAAACATGCGGCCTCAAAAATGGTAATCCCGCCAATCCCTAACAAGTGTTGCAGTTTTGAAATAAGATTCAGTAGTTAATTCTGAGAGTGGCATCAATTACTGGCTTATAAAGGGGGTGATGCTGAATTTGTTGTAACAAAGCAACAAGCATCATGTCTGGGTTGGTCCCATTTTTGTTCACTACTTAATGGGAAAAGACAGCAATACAATAGCTTCAATTCAATATTTATTTAAAACAGTACCAAAACAAGTAGCACAACATCTCAAAGCACACTGCACATCATGTGGTTGAGACCAAGATTTGAAACAACTCGCCACGAAGACTGGAAACAAATCTCGATCTCCTTTTGTGCAGTTCCACCAAAATTAAGCAAAGTCACCGGTGTGACATTCAAGTTGAACTGCACAAAACACTCTTAAAACATAAGTGTTTCGAGTAGCGAAGCAAAATGTCGCAATAGCAACAAGTTGAATCGATAGCCCTGTTTTAACAGAGGCAAAATAGGAAACAATTACTTGCCAATAAAGGAGGATGAAACAAACGGTGACAGAAAGAAGCATCTAACTTATATTGGATGGAAAACAAAGTAGGACAGTAGCATTTCTAAAACGGTTGCATTGATTCATATTAACAGAGACATTCTCTTGAAACAACATTCGTTAAAAAATGTAATTTACTTTTAACAGTGGCATTGCTTCAATTTTCCGGCGGCATTCTTAGATTAACAACAGCAAAATAGCTGTATGGGACATGCTAGCACCATGTGCGTCCACACGTATAAATGGGTGATGCAGAGTATGTAGCCAAGCAGCATATATGCGCTGGTCCCATATTTGTTCTCTTTGAACCTTCTTCTTATGTGAGGGCAGCAAATCTAGTCCTGCACAAACTACCCGACCCCCCAGTTTCTTTCCCTTTTCAACAAAGAGATCTGTTCCTTACAGATGTGTGTACTGGGTTACCCCCTTTTCCCCTTTTCGACCTACAAAGCGGCTGGATAGCCAGTCTATACTACTTTCCGCCCCTCCTTTCCTCATTGAACCACGTCCTAGATTCTTTCTCCAGCCCACCGCACCCTTCTTTCCTCTTTGAACCAAGACCTAGATTCGACTACAGATCGAAAAAGATCCACATGCAGCTAGAGCAACGACGGTTTCAAAGAAACTTATACCTTAGGGTCGTCGGGATGTGGCAAGGCGTGCAGCGGGAGGCCTGATCTGCCCACACTACGTACGGCAGCGAGGAAGAAGGGGTCGGTGGCCCTCCCGCACAGGCGCTGGGTGAAAGAGAACAGCGCAGCCGGCAGTGGATTGCCTCCCTCGCCGAAGGCGATAGAGTGAACGCTGCACCTCCTCCCCTTCCCGGTGCGACGGGATGCGGACGCCTCCTTCACCAGCTGTGAGGGGGGAGAGAGAGACAAGAGGCCAACGCAATCTTGTTTAGATCTGGTGAGATACCGTGAATATAGCAAACCCTAGCAAATGAACGCTGAGCCTCCAGCGTGTAACATATATGGAGAGGGTGAGAGAGCGAGACGCGAGAAACTCTATCAAACAACAGGCTATAATGGAGTAAAAAATCTCTCCATAGCAGTGGTTTTAAATAGAATACGCGCGTTCCCGGAAAAAAGAAACGAAAACTGGCGGACAAATTTAAGGGTCTGTCTAGGACACATCTAGATGTGACATAGTTATGTCACATCTAAGTTGATGTCCACTCTGTTTGTGGTCTATTTTTTTCTAGTTTTTTTTGTTTCTTGTTGCTACATTATATACTTGTGGGAGCTTAAATGTGATATCCTTAAATAAAATCTAGATGTGAATTAGACAAACTGATTTTCTAACGTACCATGAAAGAAAACTCGATCAAAAACACGCCCCCGCTTCCAGGTCACGAGAGTCGTCGCGCACACACACATAGACATAGACATGCATATCTGTGTTTACGTAAAATTTCATTTCCATCTCCATCTCCAATCATATTTGTCCAACTGGCACATTATTTACGTTGTTAATTATATACGCAGCAATATTAACGTACAACATCTCTTGTTTGCGCACGTCCGGACCGCTGCCACGGCCGGTCCTGACCAACCCGAACCCTCTTCATCACCCGCGCGTGCTTCCCGCCCGAAACGGTCAGTGCTGCATTCATGCCCGGCCAGAGCAGACGCGACCTCTCACTGGCGCCGGCATTGAAGCGGCGCACCGGCCGAGAGAGCGTCGCCCGCGCCGCTTCCGGGTGCACGCGGCTGCTCCGTGTTCAAAGGTCGCAATAGCTGGCTACAACATGCATGTAAAAAGTTCTTGGGAGTCCGTGCTACAGCTAGCTGTCCTCCCCCAACTCGTCAATCTCTTCTAGTAGTGCTAGTACTCCATGGCGCGATCCATCGACAAGCAGGCGGGAAAGTTATCGTATACTCGGTTTGTGGTGAGTGGCATGCCGAGCGACCGTGTGGGGTCGAGCCGTGGAGGAGGGTGAGACACGAACACGACAGACGTGATTTAAATGTTGGTTTTGCTCGATGGCGCGATCCAACGAAACCAAACGTTGGTTTCTCTCCGTTTCCGTTTTTTCCCCGAAAAAACGGAAACTTTCCACTCCATTTTCATTCCTATTCCAAGGTTGCCCCGTTACAACATTCCATCAAATACAAAGGAAAACTAACACGCATGCTGATGCATCTCAATGATTCACAGATCATAGCCAATATTTACTTCACAACTAAAGAAAAAAGTTGTGAGAGCGTGTACGAAAGAAAAACTACTGATGGGGTCACTACGACTTAAACCCTAAACCCTAAACATGATTTAATTTCCTGGCCAGGTAGAACGTGTCGAAGGAAAGACGGCTGGCACCCTCGGATCATACGATGCTTTTGTGCAGTTCCACTAAAATCGACCTGAGCATCCCTGATGGCAAAGATATTGAAGAAGTGTGATTAGAATAATAGTACTGGCATTAGTTCATGAGACATAAACTCATCACAAGTAGAAGCCGGTAGAAGTAGAGAAAGATCGACATGGAGATGGAGCTACAGCAGTGGAGCAAGCCGGCTCCAAAAGGAAGATGGACTACCTGGGACGTCGGGCTGTAGCTAGAAGGGCGGTTGGGACGCGGCATCGGCCCATACCGCGGTGACCCCCGATTGGGACGCACCGACTGTGGGTTTTCTCCCTCGCCGATGTCGACCGCGTCTACGCAGAACATTGTTCCCTTCCCCCAGCTGCGGGATCAGGCCCGTCGTTCTATGCTTGTGAAGAGAGCAACCTAAGCAAGCAGGCTTGTAGCTTAGGCTCCTGCTAGTGTATATCTAGTGGTTTTCTTTTTCTCTCCATATCAACCATTTTATATTTCGTACGTGTCATTCAAGAGTGAAATGATGGTTGCTTCTTCCGACTAACTTACTGTGTGATTTGACTGCTCCTTAGTGGCCCCTACACATACTCCCCCTATGTGTATGCAACAGTCACACGTACACATGAACGCAAAAATGCACGGGACGCCCTAATGCATGCATGTCCGAGCACACGACGGAACACACACGGTCACGCTCAAGTGCTCAACCTACACGTGCATGCACACACATACTCAGTCAGGGTGAGCTAGTGACCGTATAAACACCGGAAAATATATATATTGAGTGCAATGAG
This sequence comes from Triticum aestivum, assembly GCF_018294505.1. Lineage (NCBI taxonomy): Eukaryota > Viridiplantae > Streptophyta > Magnoliopsida > Poales > Poaceae > Triticum > Triticum aestivum. Next base: position 618,442,421 of record NC_057814.1, read on the forward strand.
CGTATTATGAAGTCCACTGACTGTATTTTTACAAATATACAGTGGCAGACAATGTATTTATCTCGTTTGAAATTAAGCCATATTAACCGGAGAGGAGGCAGTATGGACTAGCATTACTTTGTTGTGTCCCGTCAACTTGCCGAACGAGGAGAAGGTTGCAGGACGGGAGAAGCTTGCGCGCGGTGGCTCACAGGACAAGGAGAAACTTTTGACTAATGCAAGCTCTCCCTCACTCAGGCGGTGGACGTGCAACAGTTAATTCGGTGTCAGATTGCCAGAAGCATACACTATACTACTAGTGCTATTATTGTTCGACTTCCCGAATAGGCGAACAGCCAAGCGCAAAGTTTACTAGTACTACTACTATAGTCTATAAAGGTACGTACTATACTAGTACTAGGAACCGGATGCAGGAGCGTCTGCACTCTTATTATAATTTTAAAATGTGATAAAGCAATCTTCAACACATTTGGTTCTCTTCGAGGGTTCTCGCATGTGATAATGGAAGTTGATTGCATGGAACACTCGCCACAATTCTCGCTTAATTCTGGCTCATATCCTGTTACAAATAGTAGCGCTCGGTAATATTTCCTCTTTTTTTGTTATTCAGCATGTAAACAGGTCAGCAAACCTTGCGGCGCATCTTCGTGCGAACCGTGCTAGCTGCACTTTGAATGTGGCCGAGAGCTGGCTTGATGAAACACCTCGCTTCCTACTTTTTTTGCGGGGTACCTCGCTTCCTAGTGACCGGTGTCTTGGCTAATCGTCCTAAGAATGCTTATATATGAATAAAGCTCTCTCATTTACCCGCAAAAAAGATTAAGCCATATTAACCGGAAAGGAGGGAGTATGGACTAGCACTACTTTTTGGTGTGTCCCGTCAACTCGCAGAACGAGGAGAAGCTTGCAGGACAAAGTGAAGCTCGCTTACGCCTTTTGACTAATGCAACCTACCCTCGGTGGACATGCATCAGTCCATTCGGTGTCCGATTGTCAGAGGCATACACTGTAGTACCCAACATGCGGAGTACCATCATTGTTCGACTTCACGAAGAGGCGAAGAGCCAAGCGCAGTAGTACGAGTAGTACTACTACTAGAACCGCATGGTGGAGCGTCTGTACTCTTATTTTTTTTATCTCTAATAAAGTACACGTTTATTCCGGAGAAGGGCGGAAAACGGCAGCCCAACATGTAATGAATGATATCGATCAACCAACCATGCTCGAATATATCTTGGCCTTCGTGCGAGCCCGTCTGTGTGTTCTCGCTCCTCGTCTCTCTCAAGGAACGGCGGGTTGGCTCTTTGCCGTCAATTGAGATCAGTTTGCTCACACTCATGTCCCACATGTCAGTGATATGCCAAGAGGAGGTGCGTTGACCAACTGGCCATACGCGTACTTGGTTTTGCACCTGCATACTACTCCTCCCTCCGTCACAGTTTACAGGGCGCGCTTCATTATGATGCATTTCTCTCAATGCATTTCCACCACCAGAGAGACTTTAGACGTGTTTGGTTTAATGCTCAATTAATTAGGGCGTGGTAACCGCAATCAAGTCCACAATTTTCTCTCCATGTACTGTACTACTACGGAGTGGAGTAAGTGCATGCATGTGTGTACCCGGGGTGGAAGCACTGCAGGCATGTGTGTACGCATTATTCCCTCTAGTAATAGACGCCGTGCTATAACTACCAATGCTATTTTCCAGGCCGATCGCTAGTCGCCTTGGTCCCACAGATTTTTTTTCTTTTTTCTGAAGCGCGCTGTATAAACAGTGACGGATGGAGTAGTATGAGCGGATTCAAAGAAGAGCGTATTGATGGTTGCTTCTTCAGAGCAACTTACAGTGGAAAAGGTGGGACTTATGATTTGACTGCTCATTACTCACTATTAATGCGGCGCAACGACCGGGCTGAGTCTCCCATGCGGTTGTGCACTACCCCCTCGGTTCTTAAATATACTCCGGAGTATTTGTCTTTCTAGAGATTTCAACGAGTGACTACTCAAATATTTGTCTTTTTAGAGATTTCAAATGGACTGGTACATACGGATGTATATAGACATATTTTAGAGTGTAGATTCACTCATTTTGCTCCGTATGTAGTCACTTGTTGAAATCTCTAGAAAGACGAATAGAATATTTAGGAACGGAGGGAGTACACATACGAAGCAAAATGAGTGAATCTACACTCTAAAATATGCCCGTTTGAAATTTGTAAAAAGACAAATATTTAGGAACGAAGGAGTATAATTTTGTGCATGGCACATGGACCCGGATGATGAAGAGGCTTCTGGCAATGCTATCAAGCTTCCATCATTTGTTTACATAATTGACGTACTATACAAATAATTTTCCAGCGACATGAAATTGTACAATGGTGTGAGCTTTTAGCTTTTGTTTCGCATGTCTTGCCATCGATGCTCTTCCGGAAACAATAAAAAACTAACTTCCTTGCTAATGCATGTCAATTATTAGCAGATCAGAGCTAATAATTACATCACAACTGAAGACAGAGTTGTGAGAAGGTGTTAAATTAAAATTGATCCATGCTTTCATTGGCAGCAACGTCCCCCCAGCTCTATCTAAATCAACAAGGCATGTTGGGAAAAAAGTAGCTGTCTGGAGCATGCAACATTCCGATCATTTTGTGCAGTTCCACTAAAATAGAGCTGAGCGTCCCTGTTCCAAAGATATTAAGTGTGATTACGATAATAGAGGTCTGCTGATGAAACAATAAACACACAAATAGAAGATGGTCACCTTTGCAGTCTCTCTTAAGACTAACTAGTTGGAGAAGATTAGGCTCGGAGTTGGATGAGGAGGATAGAGCAAAACCAATCTCCCTTTGTGCAGTCGCACTGAAATGTAGAGACGTTGCCCGTGTGACATTTTAGTACAACTGCACAAAACACTCTTAAGAAAAAAGTGATTTGTGCAGTTCACCAAAAGGTCGCAATAGCAACGAGTAGAAAGGAAACAATTACTGGCCAATAACAGTTGATGACACATGCGACGACAAAAAAGAAGCATATTCCTTGTCCTAAGGGAAGATAACAACACGGTTGTGTTTGTCTAAAACGGTGTGAGGACGAGAATGCAATATGGAAAGTACACCGGACGAGCTACGTTTTGGGCAAAGAACTATGGAAGATCCACATGCAGCGACGTGCGAAGACGGGCAGTGGAGCAAGGCCGGTGGGGATACCTGGAGGTCGTCGGGATGTAACTAGGTGAGCGGCGACGGGCGGAATCTGCGAGCAGGTGGCGTAGGCCCTGCCGCGCCGGAGCTTGATCAGAGAGAACGGCGTGTACCGCAGATCGGGGCGTGCTGCCTCGGTGCCGTCAAACGGAGAAACGATGCACTTCCTCCCTTTCCCCCGGCGGACGGGATGCGGCCGGATCAGTGACCAACGGTGAGAGAGAGAGGCCACCGCACTCCCTTTCCCCCGGCGGACGGGGTGCGGCCGGATCAGTGACCAACGGTGAGAGAGAGAGAGGCCACCGCAGCCTTGTGTGAGATACTCTGAAGAGCGACAAACCAGGCAGGCAGGCTCCATTGTATATAGTGAGCGGACTACCTTTTTCTCCATAAAAATCGTTTTATATTCTGTGTACGTGCCATTGAGCGCTATAACTTTATTTAAAAATAACGCGGCAACGCGTCAAGTCGAACTTGGTTTCGTGCACGCGTGGTACACGACCTCCCTAGGTAAACAACCGCTACAGGCGTTCAAATTAGCACGTGGGCTGCCATTTCGTAAAGAAATGAGCTCCACCGTGTACCCGCGCGGGTGTGGCTGGGCACGAAGCGTGAGTACGTGCACGGTGCACCTATTCTCTTCTTGTATACGTACACCACCTACGTGGGGTTGTGTGAGAGAGATACAAACCTAGAGAGATATAGTGTGTGGGTTCTTGAGAGTTTTTTTGGGGGGGGGGGTCAATCAAAAAATGTAACATATGCAATGTGTGTGAAATAGAGTCCTGGATATAACATATATATAGAGGGGGCGATCCACGAGAAGAGAGTGGAGGTATCATCGGCTTGAGGTGTCCATAGAATCGAAGAGAGGGATGATGTGTGTGTGTGCGCGCGATATCGATAAAGAGTGCCATCGAATTTGTGTGTGCCCACGTCAAAGATATAGAGTGGCTGGCCTACTGGAACGTGAGATGGGACATGTGCAGTTTGTCTCTGTGGCATGGATACCTACCTGCAGCGCTCGACTATCGGTGTGTGGTGGGGAAAGAGGGAGGCCCTATTAACTATAGAGGTACAATGGCTGGTATATGTGTGGAGGAGGAGAGAGGCCTACCTCATGTATTAAGGAGATCGATCTACCTCATGTATTAAGGGAGATCGATCAGCATCCATGCATATGTGCAGGAGAGGAATAAGGTTGGGAGAGAGACAGAGCTAGAGTGTTGGAGGGGGTGGTAGTGGAGTTGCTTCTAACAAATGGTGGGATAGGCTTGCTAGACAAACGGAGGGCACGCCCGCAGTATCAATAAGAGAGGAGATGGCTGCTTGTTGTCTATGCACGTGCGTGTGAGAGACAGGTCAGGAGGCATGCACGAATGATGAGGGGGATGATGTGGCTGTGGTAAGCAGACGTAACTACATAGGAAGATCAATCGCCCTTTGTTAGAGAAAGGAGAGACATAACTTGTGAGGTACGTCGATCGATGGGGGGGTAGTTAAAGTCGATCTAGGTATATGTTGGGAGATCGATCGGTATACATGCATGTGTGTGTTAGAAGCAAATGAGGCACGAGGAGAAGGATAGAGAGAGAGGGATGCATGTAGGAGGTGGTACGAGAGGCATACTATATCGAGGGGGGAGGAGTGTGCGAGTACGAGAACGATGAAAAGAGTGGTGGGAGTGAGGCATGGACGATGACAAGAGAAGAGGGGAAGCTTGTGTTTGTGCTAGGCACACCTGGCTAGAGAGGCATATCGATCGATGTGTGCTGTAAAGAAGGAGCTGGGGGGGCCTACACACACTGTGGGTGAACGACCTAAAGTGAAAAGACGAATTTGCGCGATGGAGCTAGAGAATGCTGAGGGAGGGTGAGAGGGATGCGGGCGTGTGCATGCACAAGAGAAAGTTAGCGCTAGCTACAAAGATAAGAGGGTTGTGTGGGTGTAAAAGACGAATAGAGGTCATATATACTTCATTATAAAAAGCGAATTCGGATATTTGAAGAATTTATCATAGTGTTTCAAACCGACGCATGTGTGAATATATATAACGGTGATACACATGGTGTGGTTATGAACATGTTATACTATATTTAATATATTTTATCTCTACTCTTATAAAAACGGAGTTGTTGATGATGGTGTGCCTGCCATCCTGCATTACAGGCCGTCCGATTTATATCTGGCGGATAACAAGGAAACTATGATGGTTGAAGTTGGCAACAATCATGATTGTAGATTCTTATTGAAATAGAGAAACGAATTCAAATTTAGTTCGAATTGCAGCGGTAGTATAGACATTTGGAATACACTAAAATGTTGGTATGAGTAGGTTACATGCATTATACAGCAAGCGAGAAAATTTAATCGGACATAACATGGATTCATACTCCCTCCTTCCATCTATATAGGGCATAATGAGATTTTTAAGACCGCCTTTGACTATTGACAAGATTAATAGTACATGACATGCACAATGTGAAAATTATATCATTGAAAGAACCTTTCACAGACGAATTTAACGGTGTGCTTTGTGTAAGTTGCATGTCATATATCATTGCTCTAATATTTGGTCAAAGTTAGCATCGAAAAACGCATTAGGCCCTATATAGATGGAAGGAGGCAGTAGCTTTGAATAGCATTTGTATAGTAAAACGGGGCAAGACTCTCTCTTTGTGTGGTGTGAATAGTTTTATTTTTTTTGTTTTCTTTTTGGTTGAGGGAAGTGCGAATTGATTTGGTACGTACAAGTACAATATTACTACACGTTAGGCTTGTCCCTAAAATTCAACCCGCGTCTTGTTATATCCCGAAAATTCAGATATCGTGCTCCCAAAACTGGCGCCTTCACAACCCGCGCCTTGCTATCCCAAAATTACAACGCGCGCGAAAACTCCCTCCAGCTGCCAAATCCCGACACGCAAAATCCCCCTTCTAACCCTGAGCCAAAAGGGCCGCTAGTTCAAATCGGTGGGGGTACGTTTGTAACACACCCTACATTTTGGACAAGCGCGTCCCTATGTCATGCTTCACCCTCTCCCATCGCCCCCTTTTCGCCATTCAAAATCCCAGGCCGCCATAACCTCTCCGCTCCAGCCGCGAAACCTCACCCTCCTCCGTCCGCCACGTCACCGCTTCCCAGCCGGAGCCTGTTCCCCGACGACGTCGTCCACCGCAACAGCTCGACGTCCCTCGTCCACCTCCCCGGATGAGGATCCATCGTCCATCTCGCCATCCTGCCGGTTCAGCCGCCCCGGCCTCCACCTCCAAGGAGCTGCTCCGACGATCGCCTCGTATATCGCGGCTGCTCCATCCCCACAGCGCCGCCTTAACCTGCTCCACCGGAACTGCACCATCCTCACCGACTCCTCGGACGAAGCCGAGGCCTACTCGGCGCCACCAAAGAGGTTGTACACTCATCGCATCGCACCTTCTCCTTAACTCGACCTCCCGGCACCGACGGTGCTCCATCCCGCACCCCCATGGAGCGGCTACCTTGAAGCCGGCGCCGTGGGCGACATCTCCACGGTGCCTCTCCCCCAGTGCGAGGCCCCTTCGGCGGCGGCGTCCATACCAGCCGGATTTGCTGCTGCTGCTCCGGCTCTCGCTCGCTCGCTCGCGCTGCTGCTGCTGCTCCGGCTCTCGCTCGATCGCTCGCTCGCCCAGCTGCTGCTGCTGCTCTCCCCTCGCTTTGTGCTACTGCTCTGCTCTGATTAAGCCACACTTCAGTCGACTGAATCGACTTTTGGGTCAGTCAATTTTCAGGGGTTGGGGGGGCTCGCCGGAGTTATGGAAGAACCACCCACAGCGGGGACGGGGGCTCGCCGGAGAGGTACCCCACTATCTATCTTAGGGTTCAGGGTGGGGGCGGGGGGGCTAGAGGGCTGGCCGGGGCGGCGGTGGCGAGTTGTTTCAGGGCGGCGAGGCGGCGCTGGGGCCGGCGGTTCGGCCGGTGGTGGCTGGCGGCTCAGGGGGGGTGCAAGTTGAAGATGAACTGCAGGCCCTCCCTAAACTACATGTCAAGTGCCTCTCTGCTACCATTGCGTTCAGTTTCGACAGTAGCATTCAGATTCCACAGTAAATTTTAGTTTCCACAGTTAAGTTCAGAGTCAACAGTTTTTACCTCATCTGTTGTAGTCAGGTGGTTTTTGGTGATGTTAATTTTACATCCATTTTACTGTAGGGGAACGTAGCAGAAATTCAAAATTTTCTACGCATCACCAAGATCAATCTATGGAGTAATCTAGCAACGAGGGGAAGGGGAGTGCATCTACATACCCTTGTAGATCGCGATGCGGAAGCGTTGCAAGAACGCGGATGAAGGAGTCGAACTCGTAGCGATTCAGATCGCGGTTGATTCCGATCTAAGCGCCGAACCACGGCGCCTGCGCGTTCAACACACGTGCAGCCCGGTGACGTCTCCCACGCCTTGATCCAGCAAGGAGAGAGGGAGAGGTTGGGGAAGACTCCGTCCAGCAGCAGCATGACGGTGTGGTGGTGATGGAGGAGCGTGGCAATCCTGCAGGGCTTCGCCAAGCACCGCGGGATAGGAGGAGGGAGAGGGGTAGGGCTGCGCCAAGAGAGAGATGTTCTCATGTGTATGGCAGCCCCAAAACCCCCACTATATATAGGGGAGGGGGAGGGGCTGCACCCCCATCTAGGGTTTCCCCCCCAAGGGGTGCGGCCAGCCCTAGATCCATCTAGGGGGCGGCCAAGGGGGGAGAGAGGGGGGCGCACCACTAGGTGGGCCTTAGGCCCATCTGAGCCTAGGGTTTCCCCCTTCCCCCCCTTCCGGCGCCCTGGGCCCCTTGTGGGAGGCGCACCAGCCCACCCAGGGGCTGGTCCCTTCCCACACTTGGCCCACGCAGCCCTCTGGGGCCGATGGCCCCACCTGGTGGACCCCCGGGACCCTCCCGGTGGTCCCGATACGTTACCAATAGCACACGAAACTTTTCCGGTGACCAAAACAGGACTTCCCATATATAAATCTTTACCTCCGGACCATTCCGGAACTCCTCGTGACGTCCGGGATCTCATCTGGGACTCCGAACAACATTCAGTAACCATGTATATCTATTCCCTATAACCCTAGCGTCATCGAACCTTGAGTGTGTAGACCCTACGGGTTCGGGAACCATGCAGACATGACCGAGACGTTCTCCGGCCAATAACCAACAGCGGGATCTGGATACCCATGTTGGCTCCCACATGTTCCACGATGATCTCATCGGATGAACCACGATGTCGGGGATTCAATCAATCCCGTATACAATTCCCTTTGTCAATCGGTATACTACTTGCCCGACATTCGATCGTCGGTATCCCGATACCTTGTTCAATCTCGTTACCGGCAAGTCTCTTTACTCGTTCCGTAACACATCATCCCGTGATCAACTCCTTGGTCACATTGTGCACATTATGATGATGTCCTACCGAGTGGGCCCAGAGATACCTCCCCGTTTACACGGAGTGACAAATCCCAGTCTCGATTCGTGCCAACCCAACAGACACTTTCAGAGATACCTGTAGTGCACCTTTATAGCCACCCAGTTACGTTGTGACGTTTGGTACACCCAAAGCATTCCTACGGTATCCGGGAGTTGCACAATCTCATGGTCTAAGGAAATGATATTTTACATTAGAAAAGCTCTTAGCAAACGAACTACACGATCTTGTGCTAGGCTTAGGATTGGGTCTTGTCCATCACATCATTCTCCTAATGATGTGATCCCGTTATCAACGAAATCCAATGTCCATGGTCAGGAAACCGTAACCATCTATTGATCAACGAGCTAGTCAACTAGAGGCTTACTAGGGACATGGTGTTGTCTATGTATCCACACATGTATCTGAGTTTCCTATCAATACAATTCTAGCATGGATAATAAACGATTATCATGAACAAGTAAATATAATAATAACCAATTTATTATTGCCTCTAGGGCATATTTATAACAGTCTCCCACTTGCACTAGAGTCAATAATCTAGTTCACATCACCATGTGATTAACACTCACCGGTCACATCACCATGTGACCAACATCCAAAGAGTTTACTAGAGTCAACAATCTAGTTCACATCACTATGTGATTAACACTCAATGAGTTCTGGTTTGATCATGTTATGCTTGTGAGAGAGGTTATTAGTCAACGGGTCTGAACCTTTCAGATCCGTGTGTGCTTTACGAATATCTATGTCATCTTGTGGATACTACCACGCGCTACTTGGAGCCATTTCAAATAACTGCTCTACTATACGAATCCGGTTTACTACTCAGAGTCATCCGGATTAGTGTCAAAGTTTGCATCGACGTAACCCTTTACGACGAACTCCTTTTCACCTCCATAATCGAGAAAATTCCTTAGTCCACTAGATACTAAGGATAAGTTCGACCGCTGTCATGTGATCCATTCCTGGATCACTATTGTACCCCTTGACCAACTCATGGCAACGCGCACTTCATGTGCAGTACACAGCATAGCATACTGTAGAGCCTACGTCTAAAGCATAGGGGACGACCTTCGTCCTTTCTCTCTCTTCTGATGTGGTCAGGTCTTGAGTCTTACTCAATACTCACACCTTGTAACACAGCCAAGAACTCCTTCTTTTCTTATCTATTTTGAACTCCTTCAAAATCTTGTCACGGTATGTATTCTTTGAAAGTATCATCTGGCGTCTTCATCTATCTCTATAGATCTTGATGCCCAATATGTAAGCAGCTTTATCCAGGTCTTCCTTTGAAAAACTCCTTTCAAACAACCCTTTATGCTTTCCAGAAATTCTACATCATTTCGGATCAACAATATGTCATTCACATATACTTATCAAAAATGTTGTGGCGCTCCCACTCACTTTATTGTAAATACAAGTTTCTAACAAACTTTGTATAAACCCAAAAACTTTGATCACTCCATCAAAGCGTATATTCTGACTCCGAGATGCTAGCTCTAGTCCATGGAAGGATCGCTGGAGCTAGCATACCTTTTAGCATCCTTAGGATCGACAAAACCTTTCTGATTGTATCACATACAACCTTTCCTTACGAAAACTGGTAAGGAGACTTGCTTTGACATCCATCTGCCAGATTTCATAAATGCAGCTAATGCTAACATGATTCCGATGGACTTAAGCATCGCTACGGATGAGAAAATCTCATCGTAGTCAACTCCTTGAACTTGTGAAAATACTCTTTGCCACAAGTCGAGCTTCATAGACGGTAACATTACCGTCCATGTCCGTCTTCTTCTTAAAGATCCATTTATCTCAATGGCTTGCCGATCATCGGGCAAGTTCACCAAAGTCCATGCTTTGTTCTGATACATGGATCCTATCTCGGATTTCATGGCTTCTAACCATTTGTCGGAATATGGGCCCACCATCGCTTCTTCATAGCTCGTAGGTTCAGTATTGTCTAACAACATGATAACTAAGACAGGATCACGTACCACTCTGAAGTAGCACGCATCCTCGTCGTCCTACGAGGTTTGGTAGTGACTTGATCCGAAGTTTCATGATCACTATCATAAGCTTCCACTTCAATTGGTGTAGATGCCACAGGAACAACTTCCTGTGCCCTGCTACACACTAGTTGAAGTGACGGTTCAATAACCTCATCAAGTCTCCACCATCCTCCCACTCAATTCTTTCGAGAGAAACTTTTCCTCGAGAAAGGACCCGTTTCTAGAAGCAATTACTTTTGCTTCCAGATCTGAAATAGGAGGTATACCCAACTGTTTTGGGTATTCTATGAAGATGCATTTATCCGCTTTGGGTTCGAGCTTATCAGCCTGAAACTTTTTCACATAAGCATCGCAGCCCCAAACTTTTAAGAAATGACAACTTAGGTTTCTCTAAACGGTGTCGTCTCAACGAAATTGCGTGGTGCCCCTTTTAAAGTGAATGCGGTTGTCTCTAATGCCTAACCCATAAACGATAGTGGTAATTCGATAAGAGACATCATGGTATGCACCATATCCAATAGGGTGCAGTTATGATGTTCGGACACAGCATCACACTGTGGTGTTCCAGGCGGTATTAATTGTGAAACACTTTCCACAATGTCTTAATTGTGTGCCAAACTCGTAACTCAGATATCTCTATGATCATATCATAGACATTTTATCCTCTTGTCACGACGATCTTCAACTTCACTCTGAAATTACTTGAACCTTTCAATAATTCAGACTTGTGTTTCATCAAGTAAATATTCTCAGCATCTACTCAAATCATCTGTGAAGTAAGAACATATCGATATCCACTGCGTGCCTCAGCACTCATTGGACTGCACACATCAAATGTATTACTTCCAACAAGTTGCTCTCTTGTTCCATCTTACTGAAAACGAGGCCTTTCAGTCATCTTGCCCATGTGGTATGATTTGCATGTCTCAAGTGATTCAAAATCAAGTGAGTCCAAACGATCCATCTGCATGGAGTTTCTTCATGCATATATACCAATAGACATGGTTCGCATGTCTCAACCTTTTTCAAAAACTAGTGAGTCCAAAGATCCATCTACATGGAGCTTCTTCATGCGTTCTATACCAATATGACTCAAATGGCAGTGCCACAAGTATGTGGTACTATCATTACTATTTTATATCTTTTGGCACGAACATGTGTATCACTGCAATCGAGATTCATTTTAGGTGCAAGACCATTGAAGGTATTATTCAAATAAACAGAGTAACCATTACTCTCCTTAAATGAATAACCGTATTGCGATAAACATAATCCAATCATGTTTATGCTCAACGCAAACACCAAATAACAATTATTTAGGTTTAACACCAATCTCGATGGTAGAGGGAGCATGCGATGCTTGATCACATCAACCTTGGAAACACTTCCAACACATATCGTCATCTCACCTTTAGCTAGTCTCTGTTTATTCCGCAGCTTTTATTTCGAGTTACTAACACTTAGCAACCGAACCGGTATCTAATACCCTGGTGCTGCTAGGAGTACTAGTAAAGTACACATATAATGTATATCCAATATACTTCTGTCGACCTTGCCTGCCTTCTCATCTACCAAGTATCTAGGGTAGTTCTGCTTCAGTGACCGTTCCCCTCATTACAGAAGCACTTAGTCTCGGGTTTGGGTTCAACCTTGGGATTCTTCAGTAGAGCAGCAAATGATTTGCTGTTTCATGAAGTATCCCTTTTGTCTTGCCCTTCTTGAAACTAGTGGTTTTACTAACCATCAACAATTGATGCTCCTTCTTGATTTCTACTTTTGCGGTGTCAAACATCGCGAGTTGCTCAAGGATCATCATATCTATCCCTGATATATTATAGTTCATCACGAAGCTCTAATAGCTTGGTGGCAGTGACTATGGAGAACCATCACTATCTCATCTGGAAGATTAACTCCCACTCGATTCAAGTGATTGTAGTACTCAGACAATCTGAGCACATGCTCAACGATTGAGCTTTTCTCCCTCAGTTTGCAGGCTTAAGAAACTTGTCAGAGGTCTCATACCTCTTGACGTGGGCACTAGTCTGAAATCCCAATTTCAGTCCTCGGAACATCTCATATGTTCTGCGGCGTTTCAAAACCGTCTTTGGTGCCACAATTCTAAACCGTTAGCATTACGCACTGAACTATCACGTAGTCATCAAAACGTGTATGCCAGATGTTTCGCAACATCTACAGATGACGCTAAGGTTCAGCACACCGAGCGGTGCATTAAGGACATAAGCCTTATGTGCAGCAATGAGGACAATCCTCAGTTTACGGACCCAGTCCGCATAATTGCTACTATCAACTTTCAACTAAATTTTCTCTAGGAACATATCTTAAACAGTAGAACTAAAGCGTAAGCTATGACATAATCTGCAAAGACCTTTTGACTATGTTCATGATAATTTAGTTCATCTGATTATTTAATGAACTCCCACTCAGATAGACATCCCTCTAGTCATCTAAGTGATACATGATCCGAGTCAAACTAGGCCGTGTCCGATCATCACGTGAGACGGACTAGTCATCATCGGTGAACATCTCAATGTTGATCGCATCTACTATACGACTCATGTTCGACCTTTCGATCTCTTGTGTTCCGAGGCCATGTCTGTACATGCTAGGCTCGTCAAGTCAACCTAAATGTTTCGCATGTGTTCCCCGGCCATGTCTGTACATGCTAGGCTCGTCAACACCCGTTGTATTCGAACGTTAGAATCTATCACACCCGATCATCACGTGGTGCTTCGAAACAACGAACCTTCGCAATGGTGCACAGTTAGGGGGAACACGTCTCTTGAAATTTTAGTGAGGGATCATCTTATTTATGCTACCGTCATTCTAAGAAAATAAGATGTACACAGATAAACATCACATGCAAATCATAAAGTGACGTGATATGGCCAATATCATCTTGCGCCTTTGATCTCCATCTTCGAGGCGCGGCATGATCACCTTCGTCACCGGCATGACACCATGATCTCCATCATCGTGTCTTCATGAAGTTGTCTCGCCAACTATTACTTCTACTACTATGGCTAACGTTTAGCAATAAAGTAAAGTAATTACATGGCGTTTTCATTGACACGCGGGTCATACAATAAATCAAGACAACTCCTATGGCTCCTGCCGGTTGTCATACTCATCGACATGCAAGTCGTGATTCCTATTACAAGAACATGATCAATCTCATACATCACATATATCATTCATCACATCCTTTTGGCCATATCACATCACATAGCATACCCTGCAAAAACAAATTAGACGTCCTCTAATTGTTGTTGCATGTTTTACGTGGCTGCTATGGGATTCTAGCAAGAACGTTTCTTACCTACGCAAAAGCCACAACGTGATATGCCAATTTCTATTTACCCTTCATAAGGACCCTTTTCATCGAATCCGATCCGACTAAAGTGGGAGAGACAGACACCCGCTAGCCACCTTATGCAACTAGTGCATGTCAGTCGGTGGAACCTGTCTCACGTAAGTGTACGTGTAAGGTCGGTCCGGGCCGCTTCATCCCACGATGCCGCCGAATCAAGATAAGACTAGTAACGGCAAGTAAATTGACAAAATCGACGCCCACAACTACTTTGTGTTCTACTCGTGCATAGAAACTACGCATAAACCTGGCTCTGATACCACTGTAGGGGAACATAGTAGAAATTCAAAATTTTCTACGCATCACCAAGATCAATCTATGGAGTTATCTAGCAACGAGGGGAAGGGGAGTGCATCTACATACCCTTGTAGATCACGATGCGGAAGCGTTGCAAGAACGCGGATGAAGGAGTCGTACTCGTAGTGCTTCAGATCGCGGTTGATTCTGATCTAAGCGCCGAACCACGGCGCCTGCGCGTTCAACACACGTGCAGCCCGGTGACGTCTCCCACGCCTTGATCCAGCAAGGAGAGAGGGAGAGGTTGGGGAAGACTCCGTCCAACAGCAGCACGACGGCGTGGTGGTGATGGAGAGAGCGTGGCAATCCTGCAGGGCTTCGCCAAGCACCGCGGGAGAGGAGGAGGGAGAGGGGTAGGGCTGCGCCAAGAGAGAGATGTTCTCATGTGTATGGCAGCCCCAAAACCCCCACTATATATAGGGGAGGGGGAGGGGCTGCACCCCCATCTAGGGTTTCCCCCCCCCCCAAGGGGTGTGTCCAGCCCTAGATCCATCTAGGGGGGCGGCCAAGGGGGGAGAGAGGGGGGCGCACCACTAGGTGGGCCTTAGGCCCATCTGAGCCTAGGGTTTCCCCCTTCCCCCCCTTCCTGCGCCCTGGGCCCCTTGTGGGAGGCGCACCAGCCCACCCAGGGGCTGGTCCCTTCCCACAAATGGCCCACGCAGCCCTCTGGGGCCGGTGGCCCCACCTGGTGGACCCCCGGGACCCTCCCGGTGGTCCCGGTACGTTACCGATAGCACCCGAAACTTTTCCGGTGACCAAAACAGGACTTCCCATATATAAATCTTTACCTCCGGACCATTCCGGAACTCCTCGTGACGTCCGGGATCTCATCCGGGACTCCGAACAACATTCGGTAACCACGTATATCTATTCCCTATAACCCTAGCGTCATCGAACCTTAAGTGTGTAGACCCTACGGGTTCGGGAACCATGCAGACATGACCGAGACGTTCTCCGGCCAATAACCAACAGCGGGATCTAGATACCCATGTTGGCTCCCACATGTTCCACGATGATCTCATCGGATGAACCACGATGTCGGGGATTCAATCAATCCCGTATACAATTCCCTTTGTCAATCGGTATACTACTTGCCCGAGATTCGATCGTCGGTATCCCGATACCTTGTTCAATCTCGTTACCGGCAAGTCTCTTTACTCGTTCCGTAACACATCATCCTGTGATCAACTCCTTGTCACATTGTGCACATTATGATGATGTCCTACCGAGTGGGCCCAGAGATACCTCTCCGTTTACACGGAGTGACAAATCCCAGTCTCGATTCGTGCCAACCCAACAGACACTTTCGGAGATACCTGTAGTGCACCTTTATAGCCACCCAGTTACGTTGTGACGTTTGGTACACCCAAAGCATTCCTACGGTATCCGGGAGTTGCACAATCTCATGGTCTAAGGAAATGATACTTGACATTAGAAAAGCTCTTAGCAAACGAACTACACGATCTTGTGCTAGGCTTAGGATTGGGTCTTGTCCATCACATCATTCTCCTAATGATGTGATCCCGTTATCAACGACATCCAATGTCCATGGTCAGGAAACCGTAACCACCTATTGATCAACGAGCTAGTCAACTAGAGGCTTACTAGGGACATGGTGTTGTCTATGTATCCACACATGTATCTGAGTTTCCTATCAATACAATTCTAGCATGGATAATAAACGATTATCATGAACAAGGAAATATAATAATAACCAATTTATTATTGCCTCTAGGGCATATTTCTAACATTTGCATCATCTATTGGAGATGCTATTAGAATCCCACTTGAGATTGACGATGTCTGTCTTGTGCTGCTTCAGCCTGGACGTCTTACGGCTCACCGGAGCTGCTCCAACGACAGAACGATCCATCACAACAGAGCAGTGCCCTGGACGCCGTCTACAGATTCCTCAGATCTTCCTCCACACCTCCGACAGCCACCTCTGCCTCAACTGCTTCAGCGACCAACCCAATGATGCTGAGGTTGACACGGCTACGGCAA
This sequence comes from Triticum aestivum, assembly GCF_018294505.1. NCBI lineage: Eukaryota > Viridiplantae > Streptophyta > Magnoliopsida > Poales > Poaceae > Triticum > Triticum aestivum. The sequence goes on from NC_057814.1 coordinate 618,458,773, forward strand.
AGAGGTTGTACACTTGTTGCATCACTTATTACTATACATTCACGTCGATCCATTAGGGCTATTTTGGTTCAACGGAAAAACGTCGATCCACTGGTTGTTACCATCACTCTAAATTTCTGCATGCTCTCTTTACATAATCTCACCATATTTTTTTCGTATTCATGTCAGATATTGTACACAGTCATGCTGAACATGTAGAGAAAAAGAGAAGAGTTTTGCGCGGCAATACAATGTCATGCAGACATCGCTCCATGATGGGTTCAATGGCAAACCCTCCCCACCCCTCTCCAGATTGTAATCTAGAGGAAGATATCTGTTCTGAGGCGGATTCAGACGCCGCTGACCACTCCTATTTACCCCCCAAGGTGTTTGCTCTACCTTGGCATGATGATGTTAGTCATATCATGCATATGTTGCCTTGCAGTGCCTACTTTTGACATCATATATGTCATCTGCTTAGTTTAGACATGTTCTGTAATGCCACCTGTTTAGTTTCTATATCATATATGGGAATTATGCAGTCTCATGTCTTTTAGCCAGCCATAATATATGTGAAATGTGCAATGCCATCTTGTTTAACCAGGCATCATATATTTGAATGATATCTTGCCCATCCTTTTCTTCATTACATTTCCAATTGCCGACAATGTTTGTACATTAAACTACTCTTCCTGTGAATCAGCCATTTGGGTGGGAGATGGAAAAATCTGGAGTGAAAACAAGGCCTTCAGAGCAGACAGTGCTACCTGTCGAAGCAGATCTCTTGTTGGGTCCCGATAGCTCCTCGGAGATGGATTCAGAGACAGATGACCAGTCCTATTCCCCCACTGAGGTGTATGCTCTAACTTGGCACGGTTATACTGCTCATATCATGCATACGGTGTCTTGCATTGCATCTTTTAGACATCATATACACAATATTCAACACCATGTTCTTAGTTCAGACATCATATCGAATGCCCTCTGTTTAGCATATAAATCACATATGTGAATTAAATGATGCGATCCTGATTACTTAGATAACATTTAGGTGAATTATGTCATGCGATCCTGTTTAGTTATTCATCATATCTTTGAATTATGTTATGCTATGCTATCCAGTTTAGATAGACATCATATATGTGAAATTATGTCATGCTATCCGTTTTAGTTAAACAATATACATGTCAACTATTTCATGCCCTCTTTTTTCCACACTATCTATTGCATCTGTCTCTCATACAATGTCTGTACATTCAACTATGTTTCCTGTTTATCAGCCATTTGAATTGGAGCGGGTGATGCCAGTATCTAGCGGACTAAAAACACGGTCTTCAAATAAAACAGTGCTACCTCTTGGTGGAGATAGCACCCCGGTTGTACATGCACAAGAACCAGCCCTACCACACATAACCCAAACTCTCGCAGATTGTACCCCTACTGCGATGGACAGAGAACCAGCTTCACCCAATCTAACCCCAACCCCAGCCGATAGTAACCCAGTTCATGTTGACACAGCACCATCTCCACCATAGAGCTCCCAAACAAGAGTAGTTAGTAAGGCAGCTCCAGTGCCCAAAGGGCCAGTACTATCACGGCGAACCCCAACTCCACCAGTTAGTACGCCTATTCCTGTGGAGGAAGCACAACCAGCTAGTCGTAGTTTAGCATCTATCGCATTTGATGTTGTTAAATCGTATGTGCGTATCTTCCCATCTTGAAAATATTATACTGAAGATGAAGGAAAATGCCAGTTGCAGCTGTTTGTCCAAGAGTTATGTGTAAGTAATGTTATTCATGACAATTACTTTGCTTCGTCCCATACATCCTACCTCCATGATGGTTATAATACATCAAATTTTCCCATTTTTCTCCATAGAGAAGGACCGATTTGGAAACTTAGGATGAGGTAACCTGTGCTAATACCTCTGCTATCTTCAAGATTGCTTGGTGGCAGTATCGGAATTACCTGAAGAAAACGTACTTCACCGGCAAAGAAACTCATCAAATTCCCTTACGTTCTCCTGAGACACATTTACTGGACGATGACTGGGAACGCCTTGTTCTGTACTGGTCCCGAACCAAGAATGTGGTAAGGTCTATGAGCTCATTTTCTATTTTTAAGTATTATATTCTTGCGTCTTACTGTACTCTGTTCATGTAGAACAAGTGCCTAAACCTGAAGAACAACTGTTCTAATTTAAGATTCCATTGCTATCGTAGTTCAAAAAAGCGCTAGGCGTTAATTGTGCGTTTTGCCACCGCCTTGCGCTTTACTGACCAAAGCGCATGCTTATGCGCAGTTATGCACAGATTATGCGTAGTTATGCGCAATGCGTTTTGCCAACGCCTAGAGCCTAGGCGCGCTTAAGCGCTCGCTTAGGCGCGCCTTTTTTAACTATGATTGTTTTGCTCTTGTATCACTGTATTTACTCATACAAACTTATTTTTAAATTGAAGGATCCAATCGAAACTCCAATGGCACAGCAGGTATGTTCACGCATGTTTCTTTAACATGTTTGGTCTTATCAATAGCTCTGTTGATTTCAATTTCAATTGTGTATACATTTGACTTTCATATCATGCACATTACTAGCATCACAACAGAGCCAATAGTGTTGTTGTACATGTAGACCCGTGGTACCCATCTGAAATCTTGTTGTGCCGTGTAGTTTCCCACGCTTTGTATTCTTTCACTGTTGCTTTGTCTTGAACTGATATGATTTGAACCGTGTCTCTATTTTGATTTGGCAAGACAATGCAGTGACCATAGGACATAGATATATGTTTGTTTGATGCTTTTATTATGTACTAGTACTTGGCAATAGAAGACTTGGTAGTTTAATCTTGTCCACCTTACTAATGAACTGGTTCACCGAAATGAGTTTCATATACTAGTACATGCTAAACTTGTTATGTGTCTGCTTGTTTCTTCTTTTAGAATGCTGACAGAATATTGGGGAAGAGTGCCTCATTAAGCAATCACTACTGGAATTTGCTTATTTGCCGTCTGCCGACTCTTTGCTGTCAGCCAGCGGACGGCAAAGGAAGGATTTGCCATCAGCCACCAGAAAGCGGACGGCAAAGACAGGGTTTGCCTTCAGCCGTATCTTTGCCGTCTGCTAGCGGACGGCAAAAAACTTTTGCCATCTGCTAGTTGACGGCAAAGAGAGTGGGTGGCGGGCTTACAAGGACAACCTAATGGCCAGTGAGAAAGCACACCACGCGGATCGATCACACGGATCGATGACATGGCATGATCTGCTCCACACATGCATCTCCACAACGCAAAACTGATGCGGCCCATCCCACGCCCCCACCACCCACTCTCTCTCTCCCTTATGCTCCTGAGAGCCACCCCCACCACGATCTGTCTCCCTTCTCTCTCGTACGCCTCTGCTCCCCGCCTCTCGTCGCCCCAGCCGGCCGCCGTCCCCGGCTCCCGTCGCCCCCTTCCGGCCACCACCTTGCCCGCCGGCACGGCCCCTTCTCTCTTCTCCCTCGACGCCGCCGTGCCCGGCCCCATCCCCATTTGCCCCCGCCGGCCCCGGCCCCCATCGCCCCCTTTCGGCCACCACCTCGCCCGCCGGCGCAGGCCCCTTCTCTCTTCGCCCCCGACGCCGCCGTGCCCGGCCCCGTCCCCTTTTGCCCCCGCCGGCCCCAGCCCCCATTGCCCCTTCCGGCCACCACCTCGCCCGCCGGTGCTAGCCCCTTCTCTCTTCGCCCTCGACGCCGCCGTGCCTGGCCCGGTCCCCGTTTCCCCTGCCGGCCCGATACCTCGACGCCGCACCACCTCCCACCTCGAGCACCGACGGCCTGTGGCAGCTCTGCCCGCAACCAAGGGTGCTGGGTGCTGGCCCTCATCGAAGGGAGGGGTCGCAACCGGATCCAGCGCTCGGATGAGCATGGTGAGCTCCGGCGCAGCCGCGGGCGGATTGGAGCTCCTCGTTAAATCAAATCTCTTGTAATTTGTTCGTGTATACTGTAGTGTTTGTGGGTAATGTATTGTGAAATTCATTCGTCGATTCTTGGAGCAAGTGTTGATGGTACTGTAGTGTTTATCGTCGTCCGTTCATTCCTCTCGTCGGTTTGTATTGTTGGAGTACTGCTCGCCGGGCACCGGACACGCCAAACGCAGGACGCCGGACAGGCTGCTCACCGAACGTTTTTTTTTAATATTTACTAAGTTCTTTGCCGTCCGTGATTTTACGAGGCTGACGGCAAAGATTGCGTTTGGCAGACGGCAAAGGGAGGGCATCTTTGCCGTCAGCCGCTGATAGCAAAGGCTCCTTTGCCGTCCGCTTCAAAAAGCAGACGAAAAAGAAGCTCTTTACCGTAGCCTACTTTTCCGGAGCCTTTTGCCGTCGGCGGCAGACGGCAAAGGCCTTTGCCGTCCGCCATCCTTGCCTTTGCCGTCTGCCGTGGCAGACGGCAAAGTAGCTGATACCTGTAGTGAACGGTAAAGTAATGCAGATAAGGTTCAGGATAGTGACACATCCTTGTTGGTCTCCAACAAAGCTGATAAAACAGCTAAGGAAGACTATCTTGAAGACAGCGAGACAACCCCAAAGTCCTGTCTTGGTTTAGTGTTCGAGTTACTGGCCACTACCGCTTGCACAAGCTATTCAAACTCACTGTCTGAATCAGTTCAGTTTCTTGAGTCTCAACTACAAGCTGAAAGACATCGATCAGCTGTGCTGCGACAAGAAGCGGAAGGACTGCGGAAGTCCCTGGAGCATTCAGATGCATACTTTCTGGTGCAACAGCAAGCGTTGGAGGATTTTAGCGCCAAACAGGACAAAGCTAATCAGCTTGCTAACCTTATTGCCAGCATGGTGGATACCCAGGATAACGTTTCTTGAGCTCTTCTGAAGTTATTTCAGTTATGCTCTTGTTTTGCTGCCGCGTTTATTTGCACTGGTGGCCGATTTTGACGGCTAGTGTATGTAATGTGCTGTTTTGTTCCCTATATTTGCACTGGTGGCGAACTTTGCTGCCCAGTGGATGTAATATGTGTAATAGCGGTAATAGGCTAGCGTTAATTGCTTGCTTATTTATTTCCTTATTGTCTTGTTTAGTTGTTTGCTTGTAGTCACTGCAGTTCTTTTTCTGTTTTTTTCTAGTGGCCACAATAGCCTATTTTTGGTAACTAGGCCAAAATAATCATGGCAACACACGGACTGTTGTAACCATGGGCCTCCTGCAGGCCGTATGATCCATGGGCCTTCGTCCGGCCGTAGGATCCATCGGCCTTCTATACGGGCCTTAGGGTCCATGGGCCTTCTACGGGCCGTAGGGTCCATGGGCCTTCTACGGGCCGTACGATCCATGGGCCTTCTACGGGCCATACTATCCATGGGCCTCATACGGGCCGTAGGATCCATGGGCCTTCTACGGGGCGTATCATCATTTCACCAATCATGGGTCGTACTATTCGTGGACCATAACGGGCCGTTAATAGGCCGTATTTGATAACTCTATGAAAACAGCCCAACGGGTTTTTTTGACATGAAAACGGCCCAACGTATTAACGGTCCGCAAACGGGCCGACTGTAACGACGGGCTGAATTTGGCCCACAAGTAGAAAATGACAGTAACGGGCCGTATGTAACCGAATTCTGCAAATGAGCCCAAGAATCAATGGGCCCTGAGAAGGCCGAAAGATAACTTGGGCTGGAAACGGCCCAATGGAATAACGGGCCGTTAATGGGTATAAAGTGATACACTGTTCATTACGGGCCAGTTTCACCACGGGCCGTTAATGGGCCAAGAGTTACAAAGGTCCTCGTATGGGCCGAAAGAAGTCATGGGCCACACATGGGCCGGAAGTTAAAATGGGCTGAATCATATTGGACGGCCCAGATGACGCTACTGGGCCTAATTCGGATAGGGCGTAACGGGCCCTGGGTTAGCGGGCTGTAAATGGGCTATATGCGAACAGGTCGTTAACATGCTTTCCGTGGGCCGGCCCGCCACCTTTTGACCAAGTCAAACGGGCCGGCCTTTTCACAGGAATGGGCCTCTGTTGGGCCGTGCCACGTGTCGCTGTATCATAGGCGCCTTCGGTCCAATGAGCGGATGACATCTGTCCCAATGGTGAGCCGACAAGGGTTTCATCCAGCCAATGATGATTTTACACGTGGAAAATCCCCATTGGTCGGGGCTGTTAACGGGTTATCGGATCCAAAACCCGACCCGATAGCTTAACGGCGTTCCGTTACGGTGGATGCCACGTGTCGGTCACCCTTGACGAAAGCACTTCTGTGACGCGCGATTTATCATCATGGAAGTGGACACTTCCGTGATGATAATTTTGGTAAAGAAAAAATCATTGGCTTATCAAATTCTCTATCGAGCCGTGAAAAAGATTCAACAAAAGACAGAAACAAATCCACTGTCATGGAACACTTTTACGACAGCACAGGTATGACTATCTTGATTCTGTCATAAAATCGTCATGGATGTACATGCATGACAAAAAACGTGACCTACTATGACAAACACGTATCATCACGGAAGTGTATTTTTTTTTGTAGTGATACATGAAATAATAGAGCATAGATCAAATTTCCTTTTGTGTAATTTTTGCCACGAATTTAGGAGCTCGAATATCGAGGCTCACAAGCTCACGAAGCATGCTTTATCTCTTCCGGCTGGCCGACATGTTTGGTTGGGACAGCCGGACGGACTCTCTTTCGTCCATGTAAATATTGTGACGTCGTAATAAAAGCTTCGGAGTTTGCCTAAAAAAAATCAACGTGCGTCGGCCCCTGAATTCAGATATGCTTCCCGTTGTTCCTTTTTTGGGATTGAATGGTTCATATTCAGTATTTCCGTTTAAGGTAAATAATATGTACTCCCTCTGTAAACTAATATAAGAGCGTTTAGATCACTACTTTAGTATTCTAAACGCTCTTATATTAGTTTACGGACAGAGTATACATTATTTTATACATGGATTTTAGTTTAGATGTACTTTATGTGTTCATATATAATACACTATTATTCTAATGTTTATATTGCAGGCCCCTGGGTTTTAGTTTCATGCTGAGCCCCGAAATCTCAGCACTGGCTCTGGGCGGTCATTGCCGATCCAACGGCAGCGAGTAAAAGTGAACAATACCAACAAAAAAATATCCATGTATTTGGTGGATATGCGGTCCCTTCAGAAAGATACAATTTTTCTTTTTCTTTAATGGTGAAAAAAAGACCCTAATAAGTGTCACGCGTGTGGCACAAACACATGACAACTATGAACATTTTTTATGACAAATTTAGTGACGCAAGGGTGACAACTTTTTTATGTCAAGTTCCACTTTTTTGGTTAATTTTATTCTTTTCAAATGGCAACTTTAGTTGTAAAAAAGTCAGGGCGAAGTGCTTCGCGGCACCACACATGTGGCAATTATCATTTGAGAAAAAGAAAACAGTTTGGTACCGCTAGAGATTGGTTGGCGGACGGCCGGCTCGGTAGACACGACATACTCCGGTGCACGTACGTACGAATCACCTGGAAATGCTCGACGGTAGGTACGAGTTGTTGTATATAGTACTAGTATGTACTCTCTGCTGGTGCGTCCGATCGAGGCAAGAGCATGTGATGGGCGCAAAGCACGACGGGCGTTTCACCGATGAAGCAGCAGAGCAGAGCACGTCGTAGCGCTCTGCCCGGGTCGGTGCGTGGCGATGCTATGCAGGTGTACCAACGCGTTGGGGCTCGGGTCGTCGTCTGGAGGCGAGCGAAGGAGGAGCGGGACGCCGCTTCCACTTGAGAATATACATCGTGTCACCAACTCGCACGTACGGATCGCTGACGGCCGTGCTCCCACCACGACTGACCCGTGAGGTGAACAGCTAGCAGGGCAGCTGCATGCGTGCGTGGTTTCGCTTCCCGGCGTCGCACTTCATTCAATAGGCCCGCGAGCCAGCGAGCGACGGCTGTTGCTCCAGTTCATTCCGTCCACACCGGCGGTCCGGTGGGAGTGTGTGTGACCACCGCCGCACCGCCTACTCCCTTGACCCCAAATCAATACGGCCCGCACGGCGCACGCACGCACGCCGTGCTTTCGTCTGTGCGACAACGGTGGAGCAGCTGCCGTCCGGAAGAAGAAACGCACACATCGACGGACGACGCAAAGGAAGAAATCGGCGCTAGCTATCACGCTCACACGTAACCGGAGGAGCACCAAGAGAGACACCAAAACGAGATACATTTATCATGTCATGTCTCCACAGTCCACATTTCTATACACCAAAACGAAAATCAAACAAGCTCTTGCAAAAAATTCGACCGAACAAGCAGCCGAATCGGTCAAAAGTTCATCGAAACGTCTCCCTTTTTTTAGAGAGACCTTGTTCGTCAATCCAAACCAGTTTCTTTCTACACCCAACCCCGTTGCTTCCTTCTTTCTTCTTCCCATCCAGTCAGCAGAGCCGCCTACATACTCCTACCGGTCAAACAATCAACCCAATCAGCAAGTCAAAATGGACGCACGGAGGCCGGACTAATTAGACGTCGGCGCACCGGCGCGGCGCGAAGCCGAGCCGGTTGTGCTCCAGGTCGTACAAGACGTGGAAATTCTGCTGCTGGTAGTTGCCGATGATGGACATGCCGGAGCGCGGCGTGCCCAGGACGGCCAGGCACATCACCCCCTCCGGCTCCAGCCGGATGAAGTAGTTCTCCGCCGGGAACTCCCACGCCGCGCCGTCCGCGAACACCAGCGACAGCTCCGGCACCTCCACCCTCTCCGCCCCCGACACGTTGTAGCACGGGCTCAGCACCGGGAACCCGGCGATGAGCGGGTAGGACGGGCTCATGCGGTCGATGAACGCCTGCCGGATCGCCCGGTACGCCGGCTCCGGGAAGTAGCTCAGCGTCGTGCCGGAGTCGATGATGGTGCCGCCGGCGGCCAGCGTGCCCGACGGGATGTCAACCGCCTCCCCGCCCACGAGGACGGACCTGAGCTGCACGTAGTAGAAGGTGTCCGCCGCGTCGGCCGCGGCCGGGGCGAAGGCCGTGTAGTTGAGCCGCGGGTGCGCGAGCAGCGCGTCGTCGTGGCCGAAGACGATCTTGCTCCCGGCGGCGCTGCCGTGCTCCACGAGGCAGTAGGAGAAGGCGTGCCCGCCGTAGACGCCGCGCAGCTGCGACGCGAACGAGAGCGGGCCGCGGCCGAGCCCCAGCAGCCCCGCGGCGCCGTGGAAGAGGCCGCGGTTCCGGTGGCCGCACCCGAACGCCACGCCGTCCACGCGCCGGGTCGACCCGGCGGCGCCCGTGAGGTTCACGGTGAAGGCCTCCAGCGCCAGGTCCCCCGTGGTGTTGGACTGGTCGCCGTACCAGTAGTAATACGGGCAGGGGTCGCTCCGCGGCCTGCGGCACGTCCTCCCGGGCGGCGCCGCCGGAGACTCTGGCGGCGGGGAGACGAGGCCGCAGCGCGCGTCGCCGCAGGTGACGTTGCGGTAGGAGGCGGAGGCGGCGGGGTCGAAGACGGGGCCGGTCTGGTGGAAGCAGTCGAGGCAGGGCGCGCACTGCAGCCAGTTGAGGTCGCTGCCGGTGTCCATGATCATGCGGAACCGGCGCGGCGGCGTGCCAACGTACACGTCCACCAGGTACTCCCCGGAGCCCACCGCCACGCCTGACCCCACCGTGGCCACCACCCGCTCCGACAGCGCCCGGCGCGGCCGCGAGCCCTTCCTGGACAGCGCGGCCCTCCTGCCGTGCATGGTGCCGATGCGGGCGGCGTCTTTCTTGGCCGAGTCGAGGACGAAGGAGCCTTTCCCCGTCGCGCCCTCCGCGGCGGAGCGGTGTGTCATGTGGAGCTTGAGGGAGGGTGCCCGGCGCGCGAGCTCCTCCTCCTCGGCCACGAGCCTGCCGTCGCAGCCGGCGTCGGCGACGGCCGTGTTGTACGGCGGGAACTCGATGCCATACAGTGGTCCGGCCGAGGCCGTCGAGTTGGTGCCAGCGCTGCAGGAGAAGGAGGAGAGCGCGAGGAGCAAGACGGCCAGCAGCAGAGAGCACACGGGCAGGTGCTTGAGCTTCGCCATGGCTGTGAGGGAGAGGGAGGACGCGTCGGCGGTTTGGGGGGAGGTGAGCAGAGCTACGGCAGCCGAGGCGGACGGGACAGGGTAAGGGGGTGGGGGTTGGAATGGTAGTAGTAGGAAAGACTTGCACGCGTGACTTGTGACCTGGCTCGGCAAAGAAAACTCACCAAAAGAAGGACCTCTGACCTGGCAAATATTCCTTAAGTAGTGTATAATTTCGTGGAAGCGCCAAGCAAAAGCAGGGATGGATCGAGTCAAACTGCATTTTTTTTAGAAAGAGACAAGTCGAAGCGAACCTAGGAGTAGTAGCGATCGTACGTCTATATCTATCAACGTAGGCTGGCTGGAGGAATATATTCATTCCTGTTGAGACCGACACGGCATGCGGTCTACGTACGCAATTTCCCTCTCAGAATTCAGGTTCAGCGGCATGCATGCGCGCCGTTTTATATTAATTTGGTCTATTTGATCGGGACCGAAGACCGAACTGTAAAAAGCGAAGACCGAATAGTGAAAAACCGAAAAGACCAAAATTATTTCGGTCTTTAATTCTGAAAGACCGAATTATTGAAAGACCAAAAAGACCGAACCGAACAAACCGAAAAGACCGAATGCCCGGGGCTAGGCACGTCCCTCCCGGGGACGGCTGGCGCTGGACCAACGAGCAGTCGCTTGAGACTTTTTCCCCTGTCGAGTCCCCTGCTGCCGTCCGATATATGCATCCAACGGACAGTGACTCTTTTTCCTTCGGTCGTGGCGTGCCCGTCGACTTCGAGCGGCGGCCAGTAGCACTGCAAGGGCCGCACCGGTCGATCAGCTAAATTCGTACGTTATGGCAGTACTATTTTCTACAAACACGCAACACGTGCATTGCCCGGTTTTTCTTCGTCTGGCATTTCAATCTGTTATAGTTACCTCGCAAAAACAATTTGTTATAGTTTTCTTTTGCTTTGAATAACTATATTTTTATTACTCAATCATACCTTCTTTTTCAACTAAAAAGGCCGTAGCTTGCAGGCTAAGAAAGCTTTCCACGTGCGACCAAGCAAGCGTTGACGAGGATACAACCGCACTATTATACTGGAGTACTCCTACTGCTATTTCGTAGACCGACATTATACAAGTCAGGGATAGAGTATGTTTTTTTTTCGCGGGCCAGAAGTCAAGTACTACAATTAATTAGAGGCATCTCTTGTGGAACAAGATAGGCCGCGACGTAATAATATAAGCTAAGCATGTCTACCATAAATGCTTTCTCCTGTGGATTGTTTTTTTTTCATTCTTTTGTTTTGAGGTTCATAATGGATTTTTTTGTGAAGCAATCCATTGACAGTGCTTGGCAGAAGTAAAACTCACCAGTCCTCCTGGGCACCAACTGGTTCCGGCGTGCCTCATGTCTGCTCTTACCGCGTGATATCTCCATTAGTCTTGCTCCTGGGCGTGTAATAAGTAGAGTGCACGCTCCATAAGAGCCGTTTTGTCCATATGTTTCTGCGCTTACTTGGATTCCATATCAATGGGGAATAGAAAGACATTTGGGGATATGGGGAATTGGTGCGAAAATGTCCCTTATTTCATTGTTTGAACAAATAACACCCTAAATATGACTTCAGTTTTTTCTCTTTATTCCTAAAATGTTACGGGCCTTGAGTCATCATGTGACTATCACGTGCGATTTGCACGAGAAAATGGGTTACCGCCCTTGAAAACTTACCTCGTCGCCAAGATCCTTCCCGGTGTGAACTAATTGTGTTTTTGACTGCTCAATAGGTCCCAGTTGAGTGACTAGCTAGAGGTGCGGACAACCTTGTAATTTCCCATAGGTGATATGTAATGTAGAAAAGTTCATTTTGTATAGATAAATAAAATTATATATATATCAATGTTTTCGTTCGTGACCCATTAGGATGGGACGCCACTAGTGACTGCCCCGCCATGTTTGAAGTTTTGCACTCCATGCGGACGGGTGCATCGGGGGCATTTCCTATTCGGCACCTTCAGCATCCGTTAACGTTCATTTCATTAACTTCTTTTTTAGACAATCTCGTGAAGCATTATTAATTCATCACAATGTTTACAGGGATGAAAACAAGGTCATCGGCCTGACCTAACCAAACATGGCGGCCTGGCCCTAAATTTAAAGCACACTTCTCTAGATTGTGAGCCTCATAATTTGAGCTCCTAAATTCGTGAACTATTTACATGTAGTGAAGAAACTGACACCCACTCCGATTTCACGAATGATTGCACCATAGTTCGACCAGTTTCCCTCCTTGACTTCATCTACTACGTTATTGCAATCTGAGGTAACTTGGACCTGATGGTTGTAAAGATCTGTAGAGAGAGCCAGACCCTCTCTAACTGCCATGGCTTCCAACGTAGCTGGATCCCCAATGGCAGGGTAGACAATTGTGGAAGCCCCTTCGAACGGGCCATCTAAGAGTGCAACGGGGAGAGACCTCTTCCCTGTTTTGGGAAGCTTCCTATTCGTTTTTTTCCTTTCAATTTTCGTCTTTCCTGGACAGGTCTTATTTGGTTTTTTCTTCCTTTTCTATTGCTTCTCTTTTTTCTTTTTCTTTTTTTATTCTGTATTTTTTTTCATTATTTTCCTTTGCTTTTAATTTTTCAAAATGCATGAATGGTTTTTGAAAAATTGAAGAATTTTTTTCCAAGTTCATGATTTTGTTTTTAAAAATAATGATTTTTTAAAAAGTCGATGAACTATTTTCCAAAACAAGAGTACTTTTTAAAAAATTTGATCTATTTTGCAAATTTCTTACTTTTTAAAAAACCAATATTTTTTTCAAAATCAGTGATTTTTTTTTCAAAAATGATGAACTTTCTTTAAATCTTTGAATTCATGATATTTTTCAATGCGTGAACTTTTTTGAATTCACGAATTTGTTTTTAAATTTTTTGTGATATTTTGGATTTTATGTTCTTTTCATAAATTGAACGGTTTCACCAGTCAACTGGGCAACCGTCATATGATGGGTCATCAGTCGCTGTTATTTGGGCAAATGAGCAATGATTCGTGCATATAAATGTAGATGGAATTGTTTTTTTTCAAGGGAGCGAGCAATCGTTTGGCATTTTTTCGGGCGAGGGAGCATGCTGGTGGGCCGACCCATGCGATCAACCGTGCGAGCGCCAGCCTTTTAACTCGCGCAAAGAGCCCCTATTCGGGGCTCCTTGACCGGGTGTGAGCCTGCTTTTAAGTCGGTAATTTGACTAATCAAATATGTTTCATATTTGACAAAATGCACTTTTAGTGACATACGACGCATATTTGATTTGTTAAATTATTGACATAGAATCCACACACGTCATATGCACCCATCCGGATGCGTTAACCAAAGAAAAAAAATATCCATGTAAGACAACTCTCCAAATAATAAGTCCCAGGATAATCCGGTCTCTCCAGGCTTACGTCGGAGCTCAGCCGTCATATCAGATGTTAACAAGCTTTGTTTTTGAGTTGAATGGGCTCGGCCAGACAGCCACAGCAGTTTGGGCCCCCATTGCTCTCTGTCTCTCCACAAGGGCCGTGCCCCTCGCACCCTGATCCAGCCCGTCGGACGGCGGCGGGTGGCGTGCCGTGCCGGGTCATGGTCGCTTTCGCCAGCTGCCAACAAACCAGTGGCCGCGGTCAGGTTCATGCGTAGCCGGCGCGTACACGGCCCTATAATAAATCCCTTCCGTGCGCGCCTTGACCCTCTGCTCGAGCTCGACCGTCGGCATGATCAACGCGCCCGGTCACGCCGCATCTTTTTTCTTTTCTTTTTCTGTTCGCTACGCGCTTTCGGGATAATCGATCTGATCGGTGATGCGGCAGCGATACGATATTCGAATGCGATCGGTACCGTATCAGTAGAGGCTGTTGCGATTCCCTGCCTGCTGCATACTAGGGGAACCGCCCTCGCTACACGATGCAAATGGATTCCCCTCTTCTTCTCTTTTTTTTTTTTGCCTGCTTTTACACCCACTGCCGCGTCGTGCAAACTGATCCTTGGGGATTTTTCGAAAGAAAATCCTTTTGCGACGTGAAAACTGTTTTGGAAGAAAATTTCCACTCAATCAAACCTCTTGCTGTTTTTTTTTGAGTTGATCCCATCAAACCTCTTGCTACATCCAAATGCATGCAAAACGATCTTATATTATGGGACGGAGGAAGTAGCTTCTAACCCTATATGATGGAAGAGCACGTGTCAATCGAATCATGTGATTTTCCTATTAATGTGTGCGAGTCAAAGAAACCCAAATTTTGCCTAGTCTTCCGAAAAGAAAGAAAAATCACCGGGGTTAGTTTCCCAAGGCTCAACTTAAATGTAATATAACTCGGTGGCATGACTGAAAAATGCCTATGGAAAACTAGACTTATGCCGGTATCTTCATTTGAAATACAAGGCGTATTTTGATTCACTAGGATAGGACTTTGAAAACTAATAACTCTGTCAATAGGACATGACATTTTAGCCTTGACAAGATCTTAAAGATGCAACCACTCATTTGTGTTAAGTATACAAATACTTCTACAAAAAAAATCAAGGCAATTGTTGCGAATAAGGTCAAACGCCAAATATTAGGTAGCACAAAACCATAAAAAAACACCGTTGCAGAAACTGAAGAATGATCCAAATCCTTTGGACGCCGAAGTTTTCTTCCTCCTGCATCCACCGGTGATGCGTCGTGAGCAACTCGTTTCGTGTCTAGGCGTTTGTCTTAGTGGCAAACTTGTTTAATCCAAGAGCTTGTAGAAGTAGTTGTAGAGAAGTCATCTGTGTGTATCATAAGACGCTGACTACCGCAACCAATTAGCAAAATGCCGCACCAGAGAAGAAACAACTAGGATGATCTGTAGAACACCCAATTTTGGCCAGACAGAGTGGGAGAACACAAGACACCAATAAACGCGACTTGCGTAGCAAATCGCCTCCCCAGGGAAGAAACAACATAGCTCCGGCCAAACGGAGCCGGGGAACACAAACATGATGCCCTCTCCGACGAGACCGAAATTGGTCAACCTTTCGTCGGTCAGAACTGGAGACAAAGGATAGCGCGGTCAGACAAACCTGGAAACAAAAAACTGCCAGCTCGAAGAACTAGGTCTGAGGACGACCCATCTTCCACACACCTCTCGACGATACAAGTAAGCATCGCCGGAACTAGGACGAGGCAAAAATATTTTATTTCACGCCAAGAGGGAGAAACTACAGCTCCCACTGGTAGATCGGGGCCTCTCAGCACACCCCCACCGGCATATGAGGAGGAGGTTGATGATCTATCGGCGGAGGCGAACCCTAGACCGCCTTTGGACAAAGACTGCATCCTGTATCTAATAGAAATAACTAAAATGGTATTCATAGTGAATGTTTGACCGAAGTCGTCTCCAAAACATCATGCTTAATTTCTTGATAGAAACGGATTATTTCTTAGGGGGAGAGTATGATTGTTCATTCATATATATTAACAGAGCAACAATGGGGCAAAGGCATGTCCCAGCAAATCGAACTGCGAACAAAATAAAAACAAAAACTTTTATATTGTCCAAAATGTTCAGATAAATTTATATCATTGCGGTGCAGCGCGGTACATACGTGTGCGCATTGTTTAATTGGGGCGTGACTTGCGTCGCATGTGAGATGTGACCTTTTTTTTTAGAACATGTGAGATGTGACCTGGTCGGTTGCAATCTTTGACCAGATTAAACAAAGAAGCAAACTCTTCTTCACGTCTCAGATTATTGAAAAGCATTACATGGGAGAACACTATCAGAATCGATTATCCGCTGGCTAGTAATACGGACTTGTTCAAGCAATCATGTCACCGGCAATTGTTGGCACTCAACGTAATATACAGCGACTGTTAATCGGTGATGAAACATCAAACGCCACGTGTAGTCGCCGTCGACAAGGAGGCACATCCAAGACAAATATAACTAATAATTCGAGAGAAAGCTAATTTTCAATTTTAGTGGCAGTATCTAACATTTTGTGAGGAGAAATATCACAAAACCGCCGGTTAGAATAGGAAAAAAAAACCATCACCTTGAAACTGCTTCACAAAAATCTACCATATTGCGCCTAATTTTCAGACGCGGCTCGTCTGACGTACGGCCCACACACTGACGTGTGGGCCCGGACCCACCCGTCAACGGCCCAACGGCAGGGGGCCGTACGTCAGGGGATCCGGCTCCCTAATTTTCTCACAAAAAATTGACCGCTCACTTGGTTAAAACCGAGCGCACAATTATGGGAGATTGAGCCTGCATGTAAGTGCTGATGTGGCACCAATACTTAGACCGCTATGTAAACCATTAAGATGGGCTCTGGGGCCACCCGTCAGGTTCTTCATCTCTTCATTCTCCGGGATCACAAAAAACACCCAACCTCACCTCCTTTATAGAGGAGGAGATGCAAATCCTTCAATAATTTCGAACCTGCGGAGGGAGCGAGTCAATGGAAATTTCACGTCTCCTTCCCCACTCGCTCCGGCCTTGGTGCCGCTGGCCCGTCCCTGCCGCACATGGCTGCCATCTCTGCTCCACCACCCCCTATCGCTCTCCCCACCGCTGTCGAACAACGGGAACATATCTGGTGCACCAAGGCAATTGGTGCTACCAGTGCACCGGACCACGTTGCACATTTAAAAATGTTTTAAAAAATATGAAAAAAAATTAATGTATCGATACAACATCAATCTATCTTGTTACAAAAATTCAAATCAAAAATCAAAACAATGGTCAAGATACAAAATTGACAAATTTGACGTCAATGTGCTAATGGGCCAAAACTGAAGCCCAACTTGTGTTGTGTATTATTCAGTGTCAAATTTATTATTTTTGTATCTCGAGCAATGTTTCGAATATTGATCTAAATTTTTGTGACAACATACATTCATGTTGTGTCAATGCACTAATTTTTTCCGGATTTTTTCGAACATTTTTGAATGTGCAACTGACGACCGGTGCACCGGTAGCACTAATTGCCTGGGTGCACCAGATACATCCCCGTCGAACAACTGTCCACGTCCTTGCCCTTGCTCCCGCCCAGCCCGTCGGCCACGCGCTCAGCTCGGCCATCAATGCGCTGATATGCCCTCTCGCAGCTCTTGCCACCAGGCCGCGCTCACTCGCAGTCACTCGTGGCCACCCCTGCTCTGCCCGGCCACCACAGGTGGAGCTCGGGAACCACCACACTGACGCGAAAAGATAGGAGAAATGGAGATATTTGAAGGAAATAAATAATATTTTTTTACACGTAGAAATAAGTAAATTTGACCCAATGACACGTCAAGCCCACATGTCTTACTATGTAGTATATTGGGAGTAGTTTTATTGGGAGTTGCAAAACCAACACCGGAACTCCTTTGCGGATGATAATTCACGGGATGATTGGTGAACGACAGTTGATCCAATGGTTCTCCTGTACACAGCGGACACGATGAAAGGCTCCGGCGACACGTCGTCCACAAATCGTCTATACATTGTCGTCCGTACACTAGTAGAAAAAAGGGTTTTCGTTCGGGCCTGACCAGCTCATTAGTCCCGGTTCTGCTACGAACCGGGTCAATGAAGGCATTTGTCCCGGTTCGAGAGTCCAGGGGGCCGGCCGAGGCCTCGTGGGCATTGGTCCCGGTTCGTCTGGGCCCATTTGTCCCGGTTCTTGGCACGAATCGGGACCAATGGGCCTTGCTCCTGGCCCACAACCATTGGTCCCGATTCGTGGCAGGAACCGGGATAGAAGGAAGGTCTTTAGTCCCGGTTCCATCCACGAACCGGGACAAATGAGTTGCCTATATATATACCCCATCGCCGGCGAGCAGAGCACTCCACAGTGTTGTGTTTTTTGCTGGCCGACGAGGGGGAGGGCATTGGGTGCTCTAGCTCACCTCCTATGCACATGAGGTGTTCGATGAAATGTCCGAGCCACACTAGTTAAGTTTTCTCCTCTCGAAGCTCGACCTCCGAGCTCCATTTTTCCCGAGATTTGTCTAGGTTTATATTAGCGGTCCGTCACGCTCGTTCCCGTCTTTGCCGCCGTCGATCGCCCGCGCCGATCTCGTCGCCGGGACCACCGTGGTGAGCCTCTTGTTCTTATCTTCTTTCTGGAAAAAAATCTTACTTTACATAGATACTTGTCTAATTTTTTTACTTTTGACACACATAATTATATATAATGCACGCAGATGAACCGGCAATGGATGTACGGTGACAGACACACCTCCGAGTACATTAAGAGCATGCATGATTTTCTCGAAGTGGCTGAGGCAAACAAGCAGAATGGTTTTATGTGCTGTCCATGCCCTAGCTGTGGGAATACGAGGTCTTACTCTGACTCGAAAACCCTTCACACCCACCTGCTTTATAAGGATTTCATGCCACACTATAATGTTTGGACCAAGCACGGAGAAATAGGGGTTATGATGGAAGACAGCGAAGAAGAAGAGGACGATGACAACTATGTGCCCCCTGAATACGGTGATGCTGCAACAGGGGAAGCTGCTGAAGATCAAGAGGAACCAGACGATGTGCCCGATGATGATGATCTCCGCCGGGTCATTGTCGATGCAAGGACGCAATGCGAAAGTGAAAATGAGAAGCTGAAGTTCGATCGCATGTTAGAGGATCACAAAAAGGGTTGTACCCCAATTGCGAAGATGGCAACACAAAGCTCGGTACCGTACTGGAATTGCTGCAGTGGAAGGCAGAGAATGCTGTGCCTAACAAAGGATTTGAGAAGCTACTGAAAATATTGAAGAAGAAGCTTCCAAAGGATAACGAATTGCCCGACAGTACGTACGCAGCAAAGAAGGTCGTATGCTCTCTAGGATTGGAGGTGGAGAAGATACATGCATGCCTTAATGATTGCATCCTCTACCGCGGTGCGTGCAAGGATTTGAACGCATGCCCGGTATGTGGTGCATTGCGGTATAAGATCAGACGAGATGACCCTGGTGATGTTGACGGCGAGCCCCGCGGGAAGAGGGTTCCTGCGAAGGTGATGTGGTATGCTCCTATAATACCACGGTTGAAACGACTGTTCAGAAACAAGAGCATGCCAAGTGATGCGATGGCACAGTAAGGACCGTAAGAAAGACGGGAAGTTGAGAGCACCCGCTGACGGGTCGCAGTGGAGAAGAATCGAGAGAAAGTACTGGGCTGAGTTTGCAAGTGACCCAAGGAACGTATGGTTTGCTTTAAGCGCGGATGGCGTTAATCCTTTCGGGGAGCAGAGCAGCAATCACAGCACCTGGCCCGTGACTCTATGTATGTATAACCTTCCTCCTTAGATGTGCATGAAGCGGAAGTTCATTATGGTGCCAATTCTTATCCAAGACCCTAAGCAACCCGGCAACGACATTGATGTGTACCTAATGCCATTAGTTGAAGAACTTTTACAACTGTGGAATGGAAACGGTGTACGTGCGTGGGATGAGCACAAATAGGAGGAATTTAACCTGCATGCATTGCTGTTTGTAACCATCAACGATTGGCCCGCTCTCAGTAACCTTTCAGGACAGACAAACAAGGTATACCACGCATGCACGCACTGTTTAGCTGACACCGAAAGTTTATACCTGTACAGATGCAGGAAGAATGTGTACCTGGGCCATCGCCGATTTCTCCCGACCAACCATCGATGTCGAAAAAAAGGCAAGCATTTCAAAGGCGAGGCAGATCACCGGAAGAAGCCTGCCATGCGTACCGGTGATCACGTACTTGCTATGGTCTCTGATTTAACGTAATCTTTGAAAAGGGTCCCGGCGGACTAGCTGTTCCGAATGACGCTGAGGGACGCGCACCCATGTGGAAGAAGAAATCTATATTTTGGGACCTACCCTACTGGAAAGACCTAGAGGTACGCTCTTCAATCGACGTGATGCACGTGACGAAGAACCTTTGCGTGAACCTGTTAGGCTTCTTGGGCGTGTATGGGAAGACAAAAGATACACCTGAGGCACGGGAGGACCTGCAACGTTTGCACAAAAAGACGGCATGCCTCCAAAGCAGTATGAAGGTCCTGCCAGCTACGCTCTTACCAAAGAAGAGAAGGAAATCTTTTTTGAATGCCTTCGCAGTATGAAGGTCCCGACTGGCTTCTCGTCGAATATAAAGGGAATAATAAATATTCCAGAGAAAGAGTTTCAGAATCTAAAGTCTCATGACTGCCACGTGATTATGACACAAGTGCTTCCGGTTGCATTGAGGGGGCTTCTACCGGAAAACGTCCGATTAGCCATTGTGAAGCTATGTGCATTCCTCAATACAATCTCTCAGAAGGTGATCGATCCAGAAATCATACCAAGGCTAAGGAGTGATGTGGTGCAATGTCTTGTCAGTTTCGAGCTGGTGTTCCCACCATCCTTCTTCAATATCATGACGCACGTCCTAGTTCATCTAGTGGACGAGATTGTCATTCTGGGCCCCGTATTTCTACACAATATGTTCCCCTTTGAGAGGTTCATGGGAGTACTAAAGAAATATGTCCGTAACCGTGCTAGGCCAGAAGGAAGCATCTCCATGGGCCATCAAACAGAGGATGTCATTGGGTTTTGTGTTGACTTCATTCCTGGCCTTAAGAAGATAGGTCTCCCTAAATCACGGTATGACGGGAGACTGACTGGAAAAGGCACGCTAGGAGCGGACTCAATAATATGCAGGGACGGGTATTCTTGGTCTCAAGCACACTACACAGTTCTACAGAACTCTACCTTGGTGACCCCGTATGTCGATGAACACAAGAACAGTCTGCGCTCCAAACACCCGGAGCAGTGTGCCGACTGGATTACATGTGAACACATCAGGACTTTCAACAGTTGGTTGGAAACACGTCTCAGAGGTGACAACACTGTTTGTGATGAGTTGTACTCGTTGTCCAGGGGACCATCTTCGACTGTATTGACTTACAAAGGATACGAGATAAATGGGAATACATTCTACACGATCGCACAAGATCAAAAGAGCACCAACCAAAACAGCGGTGTCCGCTTTGATGCAGCAACCGAGAGGGGAAAGGACACATATTATGGTTACATAATGGACATATGGGAACTTGACTATGGACATGATTTTAAGGTCCCTTTGTTTAAGTGCAAATGGGTCAATCTGTCAGGAGGCAGGGTACAGGTAGACCCACAGTACGGAATGAAAACAGTGGATCTGAAATGCCTGTTGTAACAGATGAGTTTCCGTATGAAATCCTGATACTTCGAAACAGATTGTCCGTTTTGTACACGAAGTGCATCCAGATTTTTTCGTAACCCTCTCAGCTTTCTTGCACATGCTATGTGGGTGAAATGATGATACCATGCCAACTTTCAACCTTTTCAGAGTTCATTTCCAGTGCTTTTCAATTCCAGGATCTTATAGCTCAAAATAATCAGTAAATACATGTAAAATAACAAATGAAGTCAGAAAGGGTTGAAAATTGATGATGTGGCTTTGAATGGTGCATTTTGAACACAGAAAAACTATGGAGTTCAAATAAGTTCTAAAAAATGAAATCCCTTTGTTACAGACGAGTTTTCGTATGAAACCCTGATACTTCGAAAGAGATTGTCCGTTTTGTACACAAAGTGCATCCAGTTTTTGCCGTAACCCTCTCTACTTTCTTGCACATGCTATGTGGGTGAAATAATGATACCATGCCAACTTTCAACCTTTTCAGAGTTCATTTCTAGTGCTTTTCAATTTCAGGGTCTTATAGCTCAAAATAATCAGTAAATGCATGGAAAATAACAATTATCATAAAATAAAATAAAATAAATAAGTAATTAGAAACAGAATAAAATAAACTTTAATAACATATATAAGTAGAAACAAAATAAAATAAAATAAAATAAACTTTAATAACATAACTAAAATTTATGAAACTAAAATTATCAACGTATTTTCTGTTCAAAACGTTATAAGCAACCTCTAGTATTATTGAAACTAAAATTACATAAAATTGATGCAACTAAAATTATCAAAGTTTTTTCTGTTCAAAATCATTAAAAGCAAAAAGAATTTTCATAAAGAACTTTTTTTGTTAGAAACTTTAATAGCAAAAAAATATCATAAAATAAAATAAATAAGTAATTAGAAAAAAAATAAAATAAAATAAATAAGTATTTTGTTATAAGTAGAAACAAAATAAAATAAATAAAGCAAAAAAGAAAAGAAATAAACTGGGAAAAAATAAAAAATGCCACTTATTGGGCCACCACGGCCTGTATACGACTAGAAACCCATCCATGGGCCAGGATTCAGGTCCGCAGAAGGCCCAGCAGGCCCACAGGCATAGCAGTGTGAGATTAGGCCCACAGGCCTGCAATTCAGACGAGTTCAATGGAGATGGTGGGGCAGGGCTTATAAACAGGTACTGCCGCTCCTCGGCTAGCGAGGTGGGACTAAACATCCCACCGCACCGCGGCTTTGGCAGGCGCGGGCCTTTGGTCCCGGTTGGTAGCACCAACCGCGACTAAAGGGGGGCATTGGTCCCGGTTGGTGCCACGAACCGGTACCAAAGCCCCCCTTCAGTCCCGGTTGGTGCCACCAACCGGGACCATAGGCCTCTGCTTCCCGCCCTTTAGGCTGCTGAAAAGAGGCCTTTGGTCCCGGTTGATGGCACCAACCGGGACTAAGGGGGGGCTTTGGTCCCGGTTGTTGCCACGAACCGGGACTAAAGCCTTTCCTATATAAGCCAGCACTTAGCATTTTTTCAGATTTCATCGCCAGTTGCCGCCCGACGACGCCGACCTCCTCGACGCCGCCAGGTTGCCCCGCCGCCGTCGCCGTCGCCCGTGCCCCCGAGCCCACGCCGACGCCGTCCGCCGCCCCCGAGCCCACGCCGTCGCCCTCTGCCGCCCCCGAGCACGCCCGGCCGCGCCCCTGCGCCACGACCCGCCCCCACCGTCGCCGTCGTCGCCGGCCACGCCCCTGCCCCGGCCCGCGCCACCCACCGTGGCCGTCGCCGACGCCCTCGCCGCCCCCGCCGTCGCCCTCGCCGGCCGCCCCCGATGTGAGCCGCCGCCGCCACGGCTCTGTTTTTCAGTGTTTTTTTTCATATAATGTGTATTATTTTTTTGTTAATTGCATTTTTTTCATATATATAATGTATATATGTATGTGGTAGCTATATGATGAATGGACGTGGCTATGTATGTATGAATATAATGTTCATAGCATTTTTTTGTTTATATATGTTTTTTTCATATATGTATTAATTTTTTATTTAGGTTATGGTTAGTAGATGTCGATTTTAGGGTTAGTGCATTTTAGGTTAGTGTAGAGGAAAAAGTAAAATTAAGTGCTTAGTAGTTGAACTAGTTGATTTAATAAAACTACTTCATTTTACTATATATAGAAGTAGTTTATTTTTAGTAAGTACTAATTTATTTTATTTATAGTAAGTGCTTAGTAGTTGAACTAGTTGATTTAATAAAATTACTTTATTTTACTATATATAGAAGTAATTTATTTTTAGTAAGAAAATTAATAGAACTAGTTTATTTTTTTTAGTTCAAGCAATTATTCCCGCATCGACGTCGACGATGCCTATCCAACATCCTCGTCGTCGACTCGGCGGAGGAGGCCGGCTTGATCAGAGGGGCCATGTCCGGGACTGGGCTCCGCCGGGCTGCTATTGGGAGGTGCTACCTTCCGGGGGGCGTAGGTTGGTGAGGAGCCAGCCCGTCGTTGACCCGATCCTTGTTTGGTGGCGGTGACGGTGCCTAGGCTTCCGGACACCACGGAGGTGGTACGTCACCGTGTCAGCGAGGAGGACGAGCACGTCCGTCGCTACATGGTTGCGTTGGAGGGCAGGTTCAACAATACCTGGCAGGTTCTTCAGGGATCTCACTGGAGCTATAATCCTGTGATGGTTCCTTCCCTTTGGGTGTCCACCGCCCGCACCGATACCTGTCGGGCGCTACGGTTCTAGTTGTACTAGCGATGCTATATGTATGATAGTATTCGAGGTGTATTAGTGATAGTATTCGACGATGTACGGACGCAAGAGATGATATAGTTTTGCTTATAATTGAATGCATGCTAATTTGAATACTACTTTATTTTACGATTTGGTTTTGCTTATTAAATGATCAAATTGGAAAACTACTCCTACTTTGAATGCTAAAATTGCAGAGCACTATGCAAGGCGTATGCATATGATTAGTTGATAGCTTATAGGGTTTTTGTTGTCGCAGAAATCTAGGAGACCCTCTCCATCATCCCCGCCGTCGTCCCCGTCACCGACCCCCTCCGACCTCGAGGCGAGACCAGCCAAATCCTTTTTTAGAAAGATAACTAAACGATATTTCCGGTTGACTTTAAGTCTGTCGAGTCTCCACCATATATGAGAGTACGAAGAATCCCGACTGTTGTCGTGGGGTAGCTTCTCCTTCGTTCCCGTGTGCTAGACAATTTGGTGTAATGCACTCAGGAACGAAAGGAGGAGCTACCATCACCGACGGTCACAAATGTCAGAGAGGAATCAACGAGGGAGAGTTCCACCATATATATATGAGAGGACGAAGAATCCCGACTGTTGTCGTGGGGGTCGCTTCTCCTTCGTTCCTGTGTGCTAGACATTTTGGTGTAATGCACTCGGGGACGAATGGAGGAGCGACCATCACCAACGGTCGAATGTATACACCACGTGAGCTGAGAGTTTTCAAGAAAAGACTCGACAAACCGATAGTCAACCCGTGATGAATAATAATGATCTAATTTAGTTTTTGTAGTACATATATTTAATTGTACAAGTTTAATCTTTGAATTCTGAACGTAGGAAATGTCGTCACCGGACGACAAAAGTCTCCCGGGGAAATGCGGCTGGTGCCACGACGATCGAGGTATGTGCGACAGGCCTCACCTGGACGATGATCGACGCTTCAACATTAAGCTCGAGGAGACCTTCGATGTTGAAACGGTACGCAACGACGACAAGTGTTTTTTTCGTAATTAAGCATGACTTCAACTATTTCAACGTGTAATTTTCATCTTTTACAATTCGAGTATAGCTTATCCCATGCCATGCAAGACGCTATGTCTTGGAGAGGATGGATTTTGAAGACCATGAAAATTTTGAAACGAAGAAAATTTACCTAAGGACCCATCATGATGTGGATTTTGAAGTAAATCTGTATAATGCTGAGAGCGTAACCCATTTTGGTTGCAAAAATTGGGAAGCATTTTGCAAGATGTATGGTTTGATGAGGGTATGCTTGTCACCATGGATCTTGGTGATCCTAACATCGACCAAGACAATATGGACATTTGGGTGTAATGCACTCGGGGACGAATGGAGGAGCATCGACCAAGACAATATGGACATCGACCAAGACAATACGCCTCCAGTTCTGCCGCTATGTGAGTTTCTCAAACATAGTTAATTATTAACTAATTTATATTGTTTATTTCAAAATAGTTGGCAGCTTATTTCCATTGACAGCTTATTTTGATTGTTCAAACAATGTGTGGAACATGGTAGACAAAACCCACTACACCGATGGCTCTGAGTTAACTTATCAGGAGAAAAATCATCTGGTCGGATTTTGTATTGATCTTGAGAATTACAAATCTACAATCAAACTCCTCAACATTATGGTCAATACGTGCCACTAGTGCACGTGTTGAACTACGATAACTACCATGGAGATACCTTGGTAAGATTTTTTTTACTATTACGACATCCGTGCATCTTTTGCATACTTCTAAAACTAGTACATCATTGCTAACTATGAAGATATTACTATGTTTTTCAACAGAGAATCCTAGAGAATTGTGTGCCTCATTTGATGTATCAGAATGACAGCCTTCGTGTTTTGAACATATATCCAGGTCATCCTACGAATCTCAACTGTCCATACCGGATTTCTAAAAGAAGTGGAGACATGCTAATCAGAGAATGGAAAAAAAATGTATGGACAGTCGTAAGGAGGTTCTTGGAAGCAAAAGGAAGCGCCGCGCAAGAATTGGAGACAGGATGATCTCCATTCTACATAATGGAGAGTCAGGGTCTATATTGTTTTATGCTATTTTACCTTAAATAGGGTATTTAGGTCCTGCCTAATACTGATGATCATGTGCTAAGAACAATTAAGTAGGGTTGGTTCGATGACTATCAGGATGATGATCGTATGACTTGTTATTAATAACGAGTAGAAGTTGTATGATGATGATTACTAGGACTTGTTATTATGATGATGCATGATGCAAGCATGAAGAGTTATTATATATCTGTGGGTGAAATGAATATGGATTTGATTGAAGTGAAGCCAACATGCATGTGATGCATGTCGAAGGTAGTACAATCCAAACTTGATCAAGTTAGGATTAGTATTACTTTCGACATGCACCACACGTTGCCTCACTTCAATCTAAGTCATGTTTAGAAATAGCAGTATAGCAGTAGCACGGAGATAAGAGAGGACACATATCTCTATTAGCTACCTATAACAACCTAAATTAACCCCCAAAACCCCTAAACCACCTCCTTTAAAAAAAACCAGCCCCTGTAATGCTGACGCGTGGAAGCTTATTGGTCCCGATTGGTGCTACGAACCGGGACCAAAGGCCCTCCTGCCTGGGCTCACCGGAGCGGCCACGTTGAGGCCCATCTGTTCCGGTTCGTATAAGAACCAGGACTAAAGGCCTAGGGCATTAGTAACGACACTTTAGTCCCGGTTCCCCAACCGGGACAGATGGGTCTTATGAACCGGGACAAATGGCCCTTTTTCTACTAATGGTATAGCATTGCTCAACCAACACACATAAACATCCCAATAAAAATGTTGGACGAGCTCCAAGAACTAGAGAGTTTATTTGTTAATCAGTTGGAGATGCTCTAGCTTAACAAACGTTTACGTCGTGCTCAGTTTGACATTTTATATCTTTGTAATGGAATTGTCAAATGCAGCAGCCAAAGATTTAATCTTTGGAAAATTCCAAAAGTAAAACCACCTAGAGACACAAAAGTCAATTGTGTTAACTTTTTCTGGTTTCCAACTAAAAAAAAAAATCTTTCACCGGCTTCTTGAAGATTCTCGTAAATTTAAACAGCACAAAAGTGCACATCACGTCATATTTGCAAAACTAAAGCACAGGAAAGTACACGCCGCACGACCTAACATTGTACTCCCACATGAGTAGGACTGAAGCTCGTAGTTTCTGAAAATGTATTCACATCATTTCGTTTGATTTACGAATATACTTTTCGTAGCGAGCATGATGCGAAGATGATAGAACAAAATACACCCCACCTTACCATTCGACATGAGTGGTGAGTTATCTTAAAACAATGAAAAAATACACCCCACCTCTTGCGACATGTTTTTTTGGCGGGGACATGTGATTTTCAGTGTCGAGAGGACAGCCATCTAATATGCCCCGTCTGTTTTATTTTGTCAGCATACTTGCTTTGTCCTAAGTCAACCTTTCTAAAATTTGATCAAATTCATCTAAAATAATGTAAACATTGAAACTAACAAGTGTATATGACGTGGAAATATATCAATGAATATAATGGCATTGATTTTGGTACTGTAGATGTTAATATTTTTTTATAAATTTAGTTAAAGTTTACAAAGTTTGACTTGAGACAAAGCTAAATATGCGGAAGTAATAGAAACATAGGGAGTACATACTTACAACCAAGTCTATGTTTCATACGTTGCACATGTTTTTCGAGATTTAAATTTGACCATCAATTAAACCAATAGTATGATAAATCATGCGATTGAAAAATTATATCGTTGAATACTTATTTTTGAACACGCAGTGGTACAAAAGTCGTGACACATAATTCATATTTTATTGGTTAAATTTATGGTCAAATATTAATTCTAAAAACCGCACACATCTCATAGTATGGATTGATGGAGCCGGAAATGCCATTTGAAAACTTCAAAATTCAAATTTTCATTTACTTTTTTTGAAAAAATACACATATACGTGCGGATGTATACTAGTCTGCGAAGTTTCATGACGAAATACATTTTTATGCGAGCTACACAAAAATTACAAAATAACGTATCTCTAGCACATGTACTCACTACTAGAATCAGCGATTTTACCTAGGGCCAAGTTCTTTACCTAGAGCTTATTGGTCTCCTCAAGGGGAAGAGTAGACATGAACAGTACACGCCAGGGAAAGAGAAATTCCCGTGCGAAAGAGGTGGACGCGCCCTTATTTTTGGCGTTGGCGCACTTTCATTTTGATGTCCAGTGCGATATTTTGGCATGGACCCACTTTACAGTGAGATGGGCGCCTGTTTTAGGTCTTCTTCCCCCTCTGCTTCTCACCTAAAAACGAGCCGCCGCCAGTTCCTTCTCCTCAGATCCCCTTCTCTCCAAAGTCGCCCTTGCCATCGATGCCGGCCTGGAGCAAGGAGATGGCGGCGGAGCTGGTGCAGGTTGCGTCCGCGCTGTCCGTGCCCTCTTCGGTAGCCGCTTCCCCTTGTCTTCCAAGTGTGCCGCCACCCCTCCCTGCTGTGAGTTAGTGACCGGAGAGGAAGAACCAGATCCAAGCCGACGAGCACTAGGGCGAGGTCCCCATGAACAGGATCCATCGTCTCCAACCGCGGGAGGAGCCGTGCTGTCCCGCTCGCCGTTCCTTCTGCCCTTCTCGAACCGAGGATCCACGCTGACGACCCCCTTGATGCCCAAGCAGGTCCGCCCTGCCACCTAGTCCACGAAGGACCGCGGACATGCTCGGTTCCACCACCATGCCTCTGCCTCTAACAAGGTCCATATCCACTTATCTTACTGGTTCGTATGTCCTCTAGGTGCTATTTTGCCTATTATTTGATTTGTCATTGTTGGTTGCATCAGAACATTAGTCTATGTAACATGAGTCATTGATGTCCCCTTTAAAAATCTCACGGTAAATGTTTGTATGATGGTCAGATTCGGTTAGTTCCCTTGCTTCCCAGCCCTCTGTATACTGTACAAATGCTCCTCCTCTAAAAATCTACCGTCGGTTCAATCCAAAGGCACTCTTTCATATTCCTTAATTATGTTATTAATCAAAAACAAAAAGTGTAATGATGTCGGAAGAATGGCGGTCCTCCGGCCACTCGTGCTGGCCAGCTTAGCTGTCAGCGTGTGTGTGAAACTGAAATGCACAGTGACAGCGCCGCCGCAGCCGGAGGCAGGGAGCTTGCCTGCCTTGTAAATGGCATGCATGACCGGAGCATAAGTTCCTCAAGGAGACCGTCATTTTTTGAGAAATTGTGATTAAACGGGCCCATGCAGTAAACTGTAGAGGAGCCGAACCTGCCCTCATTGACTCTGTTTGTTCGGCAATATACATTCATGTGTCAAAATGATATTTTGGTAGCTAAACATGTTAGAAATTGGGTGGTTTATTTGCACTGAAATTATACATGGTGATGTATTGTAACTTCCCTTTTTTCTCTTTGAAATCACTAAGATGGAAATGGTTTGACGCTTTATTTTAGTTTATTTTACTATACTTATGCCGATAATATCAGGTTTCACTTAATTTTTCCCTTGCCCTTGGCAGCATCAAAGAATTGAGAAGGCTTGAGAAAGAGGAGAGAGCTAGGGAAAAGATGGTTTAGAACGATATGATGCTAGGAGGCTTCTCGCATTCAACTGGAGTTGGCAAACTATGGCAGGAGCTTTTGGATGTTCACTCAGATGTTTGTTTCAAGTTTTCATGGTACACCGTAGATGAAGAAGAGACCGTGTGCAATTATTATCTGAGGTACTTCCACATAAAAGTTTTGTCTAGTGATAGCTTTTCAATATCATGGCATGGCCATCAATCACACGTGCTTCCAGCAATTTTGTGGTATATTTTGCATCTTATGCCAGAAATGATATATAAGAAAAGTCGTCACTTATGTTGCAGCATAACATTTACACACTATAACTATGTTATGTCTTATGGAACTCCTCGGAGCAAATTGCTACCTAGTCAAATATCCGAGATTTTCTCTCTGCATTAGAACTGTGAATAGATTTTGGCTGTATCTCCAAATTTAATCCATGTGTTTTGACATTCTTTATGGGTACTGACTAGGATTATTGTGAGATGACCTAGTGATGGAGGATATGAAGAATAAGCAACTGATGCATAACTTTTGTCTCAGTAAAGCTTCAATATGTTTTGGTTCAAATATATGTTTTCCACTGTTGATATTGCATGGACGCCATAGTGGTATAAGAATTTGAGTTGCATCGAAATCTATGAATGAAAGTTACTTGCTACCAACCGATAACTTATTACTCTGATAAAACTTGATTTTGGGTTTGATCAGTTAAGATTTTTGTAATACAGTGTGCATCCTTTTCAATTAGCAATCCTATTTGTGATTTTTTAATGTAGTGTGCTAATCAGTAAACTGATATGTTGTACGCCATGTTGTTTGTTACTATATATATTACTGAAATATCTTATGTATATGTGAGAGAAGACGATGCAAAGGCGATAAAACTTGTGTGGCGTTATATGGAAAAAAAGGATAGGAGGGTGGTGTAAGGTAACTTCTCATGTTAGTATTTGGTGCGAGATCAATCTTTTTCTTACTCAGCTTGATTGGTTCTACTTCTCTTGAGTGCTCTAATTTACATTCAATGCAGGGAAACTTTGGTTGGCCAGATCATCAAATGGTTGATGTGAGTTACCTCTGTTATTAGATCATGGTGTTTTTGACGCCAACAGTGTCGTTCTTTATCTGAAATACTGAAAATCTATAAAGATGAAGTTTCTGCTGAGTTGTTGAAGATGACGATGAGCTTGATGACAAGAGGTCGAAAATTGCAGTGATAGAGAGCGGCGATGGCATGCACGTGGACAACAAGCTAGCTCCGCTTATCAAGGACAGTTAGCATAGTTCAGTAGAATGTGAACACCTTTGCAATACCTGTAAGATGTTTTTTGTACAAAATGCTTGTGCCCCTATGTACGATGTATATTTTGACCATGAGAGTGATATATGTGTTAATTGATAATCTGATGTGTATGATGAATCTTGGTTGCAGCTTATTAATTTAAATTATGGCTTCAAATTTGATTATTTGAATTATATTGGATATGAATTTAAATTCGAATAGCATATTTGTATATGAAAAATATGAATATAATTATCCCTAGTGTGTTACTCAAACATTTGGTAGGGAAAGAATTGTAGGGGAATTTGTGGTGGCAAAATTTGGATGGACCCCACAATCTTTCCCTAGGGCTTGTGCCCCTAGGTAAAGAAAGTTTCCCTAGAGTTTTCCACATGCACCCTAGGGAAAGAGGTCTGTCCCGACTATACTACACCTAGGGTTCTTTACCTAGGGCAAGCTCTAGGTAAAGTCTTTCCCTATGGTTTTTCGCATTTCACCTGGGGTATATGGCTGTAGGTAAAACATGGATTTCTAGTAGTGACTATTCACTATTAAGTCACATGATCTTTTTACATGCCACATAAAAGCGTATTTCGTGATGAAATTTCACACACATCTAGTATACATCTATCCACACTTGTTTAATTTTTTCAGATCTTTTTGAAACTTAAAAGGTTGATTTCTGAGTGTTCAAAAATAAAGGCAAAAATTCCACTGTCCTGATGGTGCACCGATGATTGCTTGCTGCGGCTGCTAGGAGGTTCAACAGGACATATGCCAGATAATGCATGCGTGGTGCTGACGTCCATCATTCCAGGTCTAGCGTGCAATAACTAACAGAGTCCGAAAGGAAGATAATCCACGTCAACAGTGGTGAATCAATTCCGTCCACACCCCTGCCCCCTCTCCTGCGGGTAGACTCTCTCCATCACAATACGTGTTTGGATGACGTGGATCTCTTGCTTGAAACTGAAAAGTTGACAGACCTATCACCAGCACCACGGCATGGCCGGCCTCCTGACGGCCATGATGACGGTCTTTGGTTGGCTTAATTACATCCCATCTAATATGCTAGTGCCCTTCTGGTCTAGCGTGGAGAACTGACTGGCGTGACTATATGAAGATCCGCTGCCAAGATGTTGTTCCGAACACACTTCATGTCTAGGGTGAAAACTATTGGTCTGATCTTTATTGGGCGGGCTTAGCAGGGGCAAGCTTATGTCGTTATCTTGTTGAAGACGTTGTCCACATGACGGCGAAAGCGTGAGGGCGTTTATCCTTTTTTGAAGGCGTTGTCGCGGAAGAAGTCGACGTAGTCGTAGGTCTTGCGTTCATATCTTGTAATAGTTCCGCGGTAGTTGTTTTTGCTAGCTTTGTATTTCACTTGTTGATGACTTCCAGATTGTCTACTACAACAAGTTTGATCCGGCTCCGGTGAGGGAGGGGTGATGACAACAACACGTCTTCAGCTCGCTCCAGTGCTAGTAGTCGTCACTAGGTAGGCTCACACCAAAGAAGATGCATTTTGATCCGAGTAAAGAGGTCAGCAATTTATGGAGTTGGAGGACAGTAAAAAGGTCCATAAAGTCTTTCGTTGTGATTAGAGTACTAGTGTTATTTTTTGTGACCACGCTCTACTTTACACGGCATGTGCTCTGCTCTAATAAGCCCGTTCCAAAAGTCCGAAAGATCGCTTCACCTGGAAGCCGGCCGCCACGCCGCCGGCGACCGTGGCTGACCGACCAACCATTTCCCCCTTCCCGGTCCACGGGTACCATCGGGCGGCGCGCGGGTGCCGTGCCGGACCGGTCGGGTCGCTCTCGGCTTTCGCGCGCGGTCGCCGCCGGCCGGCCGCCGCCAGCGTCCGCACGTACTACGTGCGCATGTTCCTAGCTAGCAGTAGGATCTGGTACACACACTCCCGCCGGTCGACGTGCTCCTTATTTTTCTTGGAAAAAGTTTCGTCCTTACGCATGCAGCAGCCTTCTTGGCTCGATGCCGACACGGCCTACATACCAATGCATGCGATTATGTTACTGTCACGTTCAGATTTTCTTTCTCATCTTCTGATGACCATTTATTCTTTTTTATTTATGCACATGTACTTATTGCATCCCTGGATCATCTGGATGCCTGACTTTCCGAGTTCGTTCATTCGGTTATTTGTTCATTTCTGAAATTCTACTACTTCCACTATGCATTCATTTTTATAAAGCGTCGATGACATTTTAGACAGCCTGCAAGGCAGCTCAATCTCAGCTGTATGAAACAACTTATAAAAATGAACGGAGGGAGGTTAGCTTAGCATTGCCGAGCAATGTTGAGACCGAGTACGTGACTTGACTTTGCATCGCGTGCATGTGAGCTGGTCGGTCCGTCGGTTGGTCAAACCTCAAACGCTCGATGTCCTCCGGCCCATCGCGCATGCAATCTTTGACCGGACTAAACAAAGAAAGATACATTTTCATCATGTTTCATTTCATTATTAATATAGGTTACGTGGTAGTATACGTGGTGCAAGTACACGGGAGAATGTTAATTATTTAGCCTGATCACGATTCGCTTGCTTGCCGACGGCCAATAATAGTGCAGACCCGTTCAAGCAATCGAGTCCATGTGATAGAGGCGTCTTCGTCGCAGGTTCAATTAATGTATAATAGTGACTGTTCATCGGTGATCAAACACCACGTGTTGTTGCTGTCCACCAAGCATTTAAATCTAGGCCGTTATTACCGATATATATATATATATATATATACGCCGTTTATCAATTTTCGGGCTCTACCGATATAAATATAACACACCAAATGGTCCGAATGTAGCAAATAACATGTGATAGAATAACCAGGAAGCGCTATGACGTTGCCTGTGATGCTCAATAAGCTCATCTTGGATCTGAGCATGAACTTGTCGGTTCTCGATCTTGCGATGCTCTTCGAGGAATACCAGGATTCTGTTCGTATCATACTCTGGCTCGGTTGGAGACCCATTGGATGTACCGAAAGTTCTCAGGCATGCATACCACTCTCGCCTTCAATGATCATGTTATGCAATATCATGCAACAAGTCGTGATCTGCCATAGAACCTTGGAGCTCCAGTACTCGGCAGGGCCACGAACAATTGCAAAGCACTTTTGAAGCACACCAAAGGCTCTCTCCACATCTTTCCTAGCAGCTTCTTGATAGTGGGCGAAGTGAATATTTCTGTGACCTTTTGGATGCGGAATTGTTTCGAGTAATGTGGCCCATGGTGAATAGATGCCATCCGTAAGGTAGTAACCCATTGAGTAGTTGTGCCCATTGACCGAGTAGTTACAAGCCTAGAAAACAGTGGTCAGAAAACGACTTGTGTGAATTCGAAAGTGCCGGCGGAAGTACTTCTCCGAATAGGTTGGATTTGGTGCAAAGTAGTCTCTTGTGATCTTGACATGGCCCTTCACTCTCTCACGGTTGATGTGTACGTGTACGGCAGTTCTCCGACGCCACCTTATGTGCTTGCCATCGGAGCTGGGATTCTGGTCTTGCTATATGCCACCAACCGGCATTGTCACTCTTCGTACAAATGTTGATAGGATCGTGTCGTGTGCCACATGCTTGTTTTTGGATACCCTACAAACCTAAAGGAAAAACTAGTCGAGTGTTTACCTAAGCTTATTGATTTATATATAAGATCCAGGGCCATCTAAGAACCTTCCTATCGTATGCACAACCTTTTGGACGGTGGAACTGTAAAACTAGTCGGCACACGGAGGAGGAGCTGTTGCCCGGTAGTGAAGTGAAGGCAGGGTGAAAAGGAAGGAAGGCGGGTGCGGTGGGAAAGCGGCTGGTGGGAAGAGAATAGCCGAATAGGATTGTGGGAGGGAGGGAACAAGTCAAAGGCTGCGAACGCAACGCGACGGCGACCAGCCCAGGGGCGACGACGACGCCAAAGGAAACCCAAAAGCACCACCCTCCTCCCTCCATCCGTCCATCCATCCATCACCCTCCTCGCCTCGCCTCTCCGTCCCATTCCCCCGCCCTCCTCCCAACCAATCCCGTGCCACTGCCCCGCCCACTCCGGACTCCATCCTCCAACTCCACCTGCCTGCCGGACGCCGGCGACCGACGGGAGAGGCGCCGAGCGGCTCTGGATTGGAACCTGCTCTCGAGGCGGTAGGCGCGCCATGGGGTGCGTGTTCTCCAGGCGGGAGAAGCGGGAGGGGTCGGCGCGGCCGCAGGGCCGGTCCGTCCAGCCGCAGCCGTACCACCACCAGCAGCACCAGCAGCAGGCGCTCGGGGCGGTCTTCGACGCGCGCCGGGGCCGCTACGGCCCCACCGACTTCGACTCCGGGGAGATCGCCATCCCGCCGCCGCACAAGCCCCACAAGGTACCCACCCGCTCTTCCACCGCCACTCACCAATCTTTGTTTGTGTGTTTCTTTCCCTCGAGCCCGGGCTCTGCCCGCCGGCCGGCCGCCGCGGCAGAGACCTTCGGTTGCGCGACGAGCGCGTTATTCGCCTCTCGTCAGGCAGAGCAGAGCAGACCGTCTAACAGAGTTTCAGAAACTTCAGTACGCGTTCCAATCTGCCCGGAGCATACGCCACAGGGAAGTAGTTGTTTCAGGTGAAGCTGCCGCGCAGGTCGGCCATGGCACCGGATGTCTCCAGCACAGATTACTCCGTCCAAACGAAGAATTTGGCTTGGTTCCGCACAGAGCTGTTCCGACGAACATTTGGATTGGGGAATCAATCAATCAATCAATCAGCGTGCTCTCGCCGGAGCAGGGGGACTGGTGGTACAGGAGGCAGAGTCCAAACGTAACGCCAGGTCAATCTTGGCGGCCATTGTTTTTTCATTCACACACCGGAGGCTTGGTCGCACACGGATGGATTCCTCTTGGTCAGCTGAGCTTGCTTAATCTGCATTCGGGTTGCTGTCAGCACATAGTATAAGTCTACTCCTTGGACTGGTCAAGCCAGTGACCCGGACAGAAACTTCCATCTTTGCGGCTGCTGTTGACCGCTTCTTCGATGCTATCCATGGAGCTTGAGACACTGGCAATACTGCGCTGTGCTTCTCTTGTGGAAATCGTCCAACTTGGCCGCTTTGACTTGCAGCCACAAGGAAGCACCGGATGGTGAAGCACAGACCGGGGGAGTAAAAAAAGAAAAGAAATGAAGCGATGCCGGCGTATGTTGCTGTCAAAATGATTTGGATAAGCAGTGAAAGATATAGGAACTCAAGCATCTATCTGGTTAAGGGAGTTTGTCTCCACTGTTCTGGTAGCATCTGTTCCATGTCTACTTTCCTCTGGCCAGTGAGCATCAAGGATCATCTTCGGTAGCACAGCTACTTGTTTGGAAGGGTTATGGTCTTATGGAATTGCCTTTAAGCAGTAGCATGCGCTTCAGATTGGAAAGATCATTCTGAAATAGCGACATGGTGTCAGTACTTCATAGTTTTGCAACCACATAAGCAGGTCCAGCATAGTCAGTTTGAGATATATAGGAGTCTTCCTCTGTTAGTTTCCTTATACAAGCTAACACCTGCTATTGTTTCTTAAAAGGGACAATACAACTCTCCTTTCTTCCCTTTGCTCTGTTTTTTTTTTCGAAAAGGGGGATCGCCCCGGCCTCTGCATCAGAGTGATGCATGCGGCCATCTTATTAACGAAATAAAAGGTTCCAACGAGGTTCCAAAGTCTCCGACTAAAAAGTATTAAAAAGACAGCTCACACAGAGCTAAAGAGGCTAGAAACACAGACTAGCCA
This sequence comes from Triticum aestivum, assembly GCF_018294505.1. Classification (NCBI taxonomy): domain Eukaryota; kingdom Viridiplantae; phylum Streptophyta; class Magnoliopsida; order Poales; family Poaceae; genus Triticum; species Triticum aestivum. Next base: position 618,495,385 of record NC_057814.1, read on the forward strand.
AGATAAGACGCCACAACCGGCTGGCTAAAGATAGATAGGTAAACTAATTGCCTATCCTATTACATGACCGCCATCCAAACCGGTTGAAGATATCCCGAGCTACCATCTCCCAGCGGATAGATCCAGTAACCAAATGCTCCCTGGCCTCCATCGGAGTGAGTAGCGACCATGAACGGATCACGGCCGTGGCTCGGAAAATAACCTGCAAAAAGTGAATACGTGATGTTCTGTTAAAAACCAAATCATTTCTGCAAGTCCAGATAGTCCACAACAAAGCGCAAACTCCAACCCGAATATGTTCCCTTTGCTCTGTTGTGCTATAATTAGTATCTTTCAGTTCATCGTTCATACCTGAGAGCTGAGAATATATCAGCAGCCTTTTCCCATTGCCTCTAACATACTGTTTGTACCAGGTATCAGAACCAGGTACGTTTATAGGAAGAGCCAGCATCGCTGGCCTGGAAAAGGCCGTCGAGGTGTTAGATACCCTTGGCAGCGGCATCGCAAGTTTGAATCACGGCAGTGGGTTTCTCTATGGGGGAACAACCCGAGGAAATAAAGTCGAGATTCTGGCATTCGAAGTCGCAAATACGATAGCTAAAGCCTCCAATTTGTGGAGGTCATGCTCCGACGATAATATAAGAGAACTCAAGGAAGAAATCTTGCATTCAGATGGCGTGCGGATATTAATCTCCTCAGATCCCAGCGAGCTCCTGCATATTGCTGCCATCGACAAAAGGTATGGTTGGTTTAAAAGCAAGTTTTCATAATTTTTTTATTTCTTCTTACTGTAAGCGTTGTTGATGTGGAATTTAAATGGAACCCAACAGGGAAGAACTCGCCATCCTTTCAAGAGAAGTAATTCGATTTGGTGACCTGTGTAAAGACCCCATATGGCATAACTTGGGACGCTATTTTGAGAAGTATGCTTCTGAGAATTATGCATTTCATTTTGACATATTTACCGTCTTATCAGCACCTCTTGTTCTGAACACTATGGGTTACTCTGGTGTGCAGGTCGACAAAAGACTCCATGCCTCAGGATCATTCAAAAGAGCATATCGGAACTACTGTCCAGCATTTGATTAGCTTGGCTCAAAACACTTCTGTATGTACTACTTAATTTCCACATTTCTATACTTTTGGAGGTGCTTGTACTTCATAACTAATTCTACCGTTTACGAAGAGTTTATCATAACTATTGTACTTCTTGAATTTATTGAACTGCTAAATACTATGGAATCAAGAATCCGTCAGTACGTTATACCTAAGAATTAGGTCTCTTGCATATCAGCTGGCTAGGACTATGGTTTGAGGTGGATCAAAACTATTTTTTGCATCCATAAACTGGCTTGAAGCTTATTCTGATGAGCTAGTTCTGTTGCTGCAGGAGCTTTACCATGAATTGCACGCGCTGGATAGATTTGAGCAGGATTTTCAAAGAAAATTTCATGAAGAGGAGTCTGTACCGGCAGCTAGAAGAGGTACTGCCAGACTGATGACATTCTTCTTAAAGAACTTCAGTAGATGCTAAAACTGTACTGCAAGTTTGCCATTAAAGGATATTTACTGTATTCAGTTTTTGTTCTGCAGAGAGTGTTATGATTTTGCACAGTGAACTAAAGCGCCAAAGGAAGCTTGTGAAAACTTTGAAGAAGAAATCCTTGTGGTCCAGACCTTTGGAGGATGTAATTATCTTCATCCACATTCACTTCATTACTACTCCTTCTGTTTCTAAATATAAGGCGTTTTCGCAGTTTAAATTGAACTGCCAAAACGGCCTACATTAGTGAACAGAGGGTGTACTTTATAAACTGGCCTTTTGTAGTTCTGTCTGTTTGAGACAGATTTTGATGAATGCGCTACTCACATATTGCCTTTTCGTTCTTTTGAAGGATGCTAACATTGTTTTGTGTTATCCTATATCCAGGTTGTGGAAAAGCTTGTTGATATCGTCATTTTTCTTGATAAACAAATCCGGGATGCATTCGGCGAAGCTGGTAACTAATTATGTTTGGTTGCTTTATTGTTCGCACAAAAGTGTATCTGACAATATCCTGACGCCTCTCTCTGAATAAACAGTTCCTGTAGGTACTGACTTCATGGAGCAAGGTCAGAGTAAAAGGCTAGGTGCCTGTGGTCTGGCACTACATTATGCTAACATTATCAATCAAATTGAAAATATAGTAAGTTAATTTGATGACTCACGCGATGTTTAGCATGCTTGCTTAATGCCCCACTTTCCTTAATTTATTGAATTTCCATGTGGTCTGTTATTTATCTGGGGAACTGTTTCTGCTATGTTGATGAACCATCATTTATGTATATCCCTTTTCTTTCGGTGAGCAGAATATTTGATGATAGTCTGTAATAAATATTGGTCTGTCTCCTAGCTGCAAAATACCAATTCAAAAGTCATTTTTGAAATAAAGAAGTTACAGTGTCATAGTTCATATACTATCGGTATCACCTAAGTCTACATGCTTCAGTCTATACTCTTTAGCCTTCTATTTGTGACATGTCATTGATTAAGAAACAAGAAAAGACACAGGGTTCTCATTCTGTTGTCTACGTATGCAGGTTTCTCGGCCGCTCTCTCTTCCTCCTAGCGCTAGGGACAACTTGTACCATGGACTGCCAGAAACAGTGAAGTCGGCTCTGCGGCCACGGTTGCAATCAGTCAAAACTGAAGATGAGGAGGTTTGTCTTGCACAATTCTGAAGAATATTTTCTTACTTATATGTGAACGTGTATCTGTAGTAGAAATGTAAAACCGGTGGATCAAGCTTAGCACTAGCAGAGTTCTCTTTTTTTGTGTGTCCATAGCCATGATTCAGTTCTAAGCACCAAAAGTTCAGTTATCTGCATGGGCAGCGTAACTGCAACATATCCAAAGGAGCAAAATACACGGGATACTTAGCAGGCATTTTGAATGTCATAGAATGTGATAGGCATTTTGCTTATGTTTTCTTGACAAGAACTAAGGACGTGATTCTGTTGTTGCTAGTGTTGACGCATCAAAGCATATTACTAACCGCGACCCCTTTTTTTAAAAAAAATTCTCTGCAGCGTTCTGTATCTCAAATCAAAGCCGAAATGCAGAGAACCCTTCGCTGGCTGCTGCCAATAGCAGAAAATACGACAAGGTACCCCGATCCTTCTGATTTCTGATGCTTATTTCCCAAACAAAATAAAAATCTGATTTAAATGATCATGCTGTTTTCGCTCCTCTTTCCAAAACTCACTGTTTCTCTACTTTTACCAGAGCACACCAAGGATTCGGATGGGTCGGCGAATGGGCAAACTTTGGGTCAGTCTCCTCAAATATCATGACTTCCTAATCTAATTCTCTTCCCACTTTGTATGATCGATGCTTGTCTGCAACACCCAACACATGACCTGACGTAGTGATTTTACAGGAGTGACATGGACGAGAAATCGGGCTCCCGGCACAGCGTGACCCGGGTGCAGACGCTGCACCACGCCGACAAGGCCAAGACGGAGGAGCACATGCTGGAGCTGGTGGTGCTGCTCCACCACCTGGTGCTCCAGGTGAAGAGCCGAGGCTACGGGCACAACAAGTCGACAAGGCGGGAACGGTCTCGGTCCCGCAAGGGCGGACCGTCGTCGTCGTCGGAACCGCCGCATCATGAAGCAGACACCACCAGGCACAACACGTCGCCGATGAACAACAGCCATGGCAGCACGTGCCCTAGCCCGCTGTCGGACTCTGATCGCGAGACGCTGGACCACCTGAGCTTCAAGCGGACGACCAGCTATGGCCGGAGCAAGAGCTGCGAGCCTCGGCCTGGCAGGGGGAACAAGGCGCACCGGAGCTGGGACTCGTGCCGGAGTCACGGCAGCTCGCCGGCGAGGGAGTTCGGCCGGGGCTCGACCTCCGGGCGTGAGATGGTGAGGGACCTGGATGTGATAGATGGGCTGGGTAGACTGACTCTTTCGTTTAGTTAGAGAGAGGGAGTGTGTGAGAGAGAGGAGAGGTTTGGTTTGCACAGGGTGAGAGTAGGTATTCTTTGGCTTTTGCCGCCTTCTTCTTCTTCCGGCTCGTCGATTCGATCGTATATATCTTGTATATGGCTTTTCTATAATTATATATGTTTGGGTAGTTTCTGTACATATATAGATTATACATCAGTGTTACAGTTGGGTTCTGATTTGAGTGGAAATATAGTAGGATCAGAAGGGTTGCTCCATTATCTCACTCCTTTGCTCTGTTCTTGAGTGTGCCTGTGCCACTGTGTCTATACAGTATACTGCACCATCATTTTCGGTCCAGAAACAATGGAATCTATGTTTGACGGCGGTTGCAAATATAGTCCTTACGATACCTGAATTTTCAGTGTGTCGGCAACCTGTCGTTACTATTACGAGTATTTTTTATTGTCTGAACACTTATAGTCAGGAGAACCTTCCAACGAAATAAGTGATTAGGTACAGGCCAAAACTTAGGCCCTCCATGCTGGAAAACAAGGATAATTCCTTAACACCAGTTGTCTCTGATTTCTGGGAAATGAGTGCAACCAATGCCCCAACATTTCTGTGACCCCATAGGGAGGTTTGGTCAGCTCAAAAGCACAAGCAACTACTCCCTTTGTTCCTAAATATATAACGTTTTGGTAGTTCTAGAAGCCCAACCTCTCTTTATCATCTTATCTCTGGTTAGTATGCTATTTTTAATCATCAACCAAAGGAAAAACCCTGATCTTGGGAGGTAACTTAAGTTTCCAAATGCCTGCATACAATTCCTGTATATACAACTAAGATGAGGATTTAAAACATCCACAGGGAGCCCCAAATAATTCATAGACAATGAACCAACATTGCATGAGAAGATCTCCTTGTAATCTTATAGTCTAAGCTCAACACCACCCAAACAAAAGATCTCACTTTTGTGAAAGTTAATCTTTAATCTAGACAACTCTTAAAAAACACATAATACATACTTCAAATTCCCGGCCTTCTCGAAATCATCTTCCAGCCGAAATATAGTATCATTTCATATTGGAGAATAGTCAAGCCAACATTGATCAAGGCACTAGAACAGAAAGCAACCATTGATCCCAATCTCTCTTGGACAAAATTTCCAAGCCATCGGCAATGATATTGAACATAGAGGGGACAATGGATCTCCTTGTCTAACTCCTTTAAATGTTGGGAAATAAGGCCCAACTTAATCATTAACTTTGTTAGATATTCTACCACCTCCAACCAGTCTCATCATCCACTCACACCACACATCACCGAAACCTTAGTTTGCATCATCAGGTAAAGAAAACGCCACTTAACTTTGTCATAGGAAGTACACCAGATTTCTTAGTGGCTTTAAGCTCATGCACAGTCTCATGTAGCCACACAACCCCTTCCATAATAAACCTCTACTTAATGTAAGCAGTCTGTGGACGTATCTGACATGTATTTACCAATAATCAGGCCTCATCTGTTTGCCAATAGCTTTGTTAGTATTTTATAACTAACATTGAGCAAACATATTGGTTTAAATTTCAGTATCACATCAACATCCAATACCTTAGGTATGAGCGAAATGATACAATGATGTAGCCTCTCAATCTCCAGATCTCCTCTATTAAAAGCATCAAACATTTCCTTCGAGTCAAACTTGAGCAAAGCCCAAAATTCTTTATAAAATTCAGCATGTAGCCCATCAGGTCCAGCTGCCTTGTTACATTTTAACCCAAACAACACCTCCTTAATCTTATCCATACTAAACTCCTTAGTAAAAAACTCCTTTCCTCATCACTCAATTGGGAACAGGTATCAGTGATCTCAAATTCGCAAATAAATCTTTATAAAACTCAGTGATGTGTTTATCTAGGTCTTCTCTAGGTCTCTATCTCCTACCTTGCACCAGCTAAGACCTCGGTAAGATACTCAATGTTTGCGATTAGATGGGTGGTGGGTGGGTCAGAAATTTGAACTCTTCCTGCCGCTCCTAGGCCTGTCATGATGCCAAACCCTGGAGGATTAGCTCTTTGCGCGAATCCGCAGCGTACTCCAGATTGCCAAATCTAACAATTCAGCTTGGAGCAATATTTTTGATCTCACCAAGCTAGCCAGTCGAGTCAGCGACGAAGATGGTGGCACTAAAGACAAACATATGCCCCGACGCGTAGATCGTGCCGGACCTGATTTGGGCTCCCATCAAGCCTCCGCGTTCACTTAGCGGGACCTGCATTGGCCACCACTGTTGGAATATCCCTGGGAGACGAATAGGCTAGATGGTAGCAGGAGGCGGGTTTTTACCCAGGTTTGGGCCCTCATGATCGAGGGAATACCCTACTCCTGCTCGTTTATATTGCGATAGGGGTGTTATAGAGAACATGTAAATTACAAAGGGGTTAGATCTATTCTATCGTCGAGTCCAGTCCCCGACTTATATAACATACCGGGGGTCCTAGGGTTACAAATCCTACTCGACTACATCGGTGGAGGTCGACTCCCCCATGATGGGCGCCAACTGTCGTGGTTTTGTCATGGCAGATGTCCTAGTGTGAGGACTTAGTCGTGAGGCCAACACAACTAGATAGTAGCTTGAACGGGGTTGAACGGGATGAGAGACGCGAGGTTTGACCCAGGTTCGTCCCCTCACGGTGGAGGTAAAAGCCTACATCCTGCTTCATTTGATATTGATGATGATGATGATGATCTCGGTTACAAGGGCGGTCTTTCGCCACCTCTATCTCGAGAGCTATTGACTTGTCTGTCTTAACTTGTCCCTCTTGGGGTGTCCTGCCCTGTTGGGAATCGTAGCATAATTTAAAATTTTCCTACGCTCACCAAGATGCATCTATGGAGTCTACTAGCAACGAGGGGAAAGGAGTGCATCTACATACCCTTGTAGATCGCGAGCGGAAGCGTTCCAGTGAACGTGGATGACGGAGTCATACACGCCGTGATCCAAATCACCGATGACCGAGTGCCGAACGGACGGCACCTCCGCGTTCAACACACGTACGGTGCAGTGACGTCTCCTCCTTCTTGATCCAGCAAGGGGGAAGGAGAGGTTGATGGAGATCCAGCAGCACGACGGCGTGGTGGTGGATGTAGCGGGTCTTCCAGCAGGGCTTCGCCAAGCTTCTGCGAGAGAGAGAGAGAGGTGTTGCAGGGGAGGAGGGAGGCGCCCAAGGCTGTGTGTTGCTGCCCTCCCTCCCCCCCTTTATATAGGCCCCCTTGGGAGGGGGGGGGGCGGCCAAAACCCATCTAGGGTTGGGGGGGCGGCGGCCAAGGGGTGGAAAGGGTTGCCTTGCCCCCCAAGGCAAGGGGAAGTCCCCCCCCTAGGGTTCCCAACCCTAGGCGCATGGGGGGAGGCCCAAGGGGGGCGCCCAGCCCACTAGGGGCTGGTTCCCTTCCACTTTCAGCCCACGGGGCCCTCCGGGATAGGTGGACCCACCCGGTGGACCCCCGGGACCCTTCCGGTGGTCCCGGTACAATACCGGTAACCCCCGAAACTTTCCCGGTGGCCGAAACTGGACTTCCTATATATAATTCTTCACCTCCGGACCATTCCGGAACCTCTCGTGACGTCCGGGATCTCATCCGGGACTCCGAACAACTTTCGGGTTTCCGCATACATATATCTCTACAACCCTAGCGTCACCGAACCTTAAGTGTGTAGACCCTACGGGTTCGGGAGACATGCAGACATGACCGAGACGCCTCTCCGGTCAATAACCAACAGCGGGATCTGGATACCCATGTTGGCTCCCACATGTTCCACGATGATCTCATCGGATGAACCACGATGTCGAGGATTCAGTCAATCCCGTATGCAATTCCCTTTGTCAAACGGTATGTTACTTGCCCGAGATTCGATCGTCGGTATCCCAATACCTTGTTCAATCTCGTTACCGGCAAGTCTCTTTACTCGTACCGCAATGCATGATCCCGTGACTAACGCCTTAGTCACATTGAGCTCATTATGATGATGCATTACCGAGTGGGCCCAGAGATACCTCTCCGTCACACGGAGTGACAAATCCCAGTCTCGATCCTGTGCCAACCCAGCAGACACTTTCGGAGATACCCGTAGTGCACCTTTATAGTCACCCAGTTACGTTGTGACGTTTGGCACACCCAAAGCACTCCTACGGTATCCGGGAGTTGCACGATCTCATGGTCTAAGGAAAAGATACTTGACATTGGAAAAGCTCTAGCAAACGAAACTACACGATCTTTTATGCTATGCTTAGGATCGCGTCTTGTCCATCACATCATTCTCCTAATGATGTGATCCCGTTATCAACGACATCCAATGTCCATGGTCAGGAAACCGTAACCATCTATTGATCAACGAGCTAGTCAACTAGAGGCTCACTAGGGACATGGTGTTGTCTATGTATCCACACATGTATCTGAGTTTCCTATCAATACAATTCTAGCATGGATAATAAACGATTATCATGAATAAGGAAATATAATAATAACCAATTTATTATTGCTTCTAGGGCATATTTCCAACATGCCCCTCCTTATATAAGTTGAAGGGGCGGCTTACATGACTAGTCCTAGTAGGATTAGGACTACTTTATTACAAGTGGAATCCTAGTCTTGCTTTCTTTGTAAGGGAAATATTCCTTATGCCTTTCTTCTAGAGCCGGCCCACCGGACACGTACCTTGAGCCGGTCTTCTCACAAGTTGCCTTCTGGGCCTTGGGCCTTGTTATTCATCTAACCCGCCCTCCGGGTCATCAGTGAGTCGCCAGACTCCGGCGGGTCACCAGTGAGTCGCCAAACGTCAGCCGGGTCACTAGTGAGTCGCCAAGTTTTGGCCGGGTCATACATCAGGCCGGGTCATACCGCGGGGTATATTCTCGACAACTTGGACATCAAGTATTTCAGAGCCTTAGTATATAATGTCATGGGTCGCCCAACATGGCCCAGGATGGAACCAACCTAGGGGTCCTCAGCCCGGCCCACCAGGCTGGGAACCGATGTGGTGAGAGACCCCTGGGATGGGACATCGTCACTTGTGACCATCATCAGAGCTTTGACACTTGCCACCCATCTGAACAATCATGATCATAGTACCAAAAGATTCCCATGATTCCACAATAACCTCCTCACCGATCAATTCCAGCCTCTCTTGAGTACCATAATCCAAGAGCTGCTCATCATCCTTAGCAACTTTATTAGACCCCAAACTACCAGTGACCTCCATATCGTTGTCTAGAGCACCATGCTGGCTAATTTATCAATATTCTCCAGTTCTTGTACCTTATGAGCGGTAATGTGATCCTGCTCAGCTTGAGACAAAGCCTTAAAGCTACCAGTCCCCAGCATAAGCATATCATAATTGGGCATCACCGCATTAATTACCCTGTTCTGACAGAATAACAGCTAAAAAAGTAGCACCACCTTTCTCTCCCTTATCCACATTGTCATCATCATCAGTAGAGCCCTTCTGTTTCTTTTATGATCTACTCTACTTTTAGCATCCACCTTGTCAACATCTTCAACATTTCTTTTTACCACCAATCACCACTTCTTCCTCAAGAATGGTACCATGGAACACCACAAACTGCATAGTGAACCGAACCCTATAAAGATTAGGCTTGACATAGAACTCCAGGTTAAGTGGAAAGGGTTTGATGGTCCTAACATCCACCAAAAACCTCACCACTTATTGATCATGCAGGAGTTGCATACACTACCGGAATCAGCTACTTTGCCATCTGCCAGCTCTTTGCCGTCAGCTAGCAGACGACAAAGAAGCTCTTTGCCATCAGCTACCCAAAAGCTGACGGCAAAGAACTGGCTGATGGCAAAGACTTTCTTTGCCATCAGCCAGTTCTTTGCCGTCCGCTAGCTGACGGCAAAGATTCTTTGCCGTCGGCTAGCTGACGGCAAAGAGGGAGGGGGCCCCACTGACGAGCTGCTTAAAAAAAACTTAACGGCCCCCCTCTTTGCCGTCTGCTAGCAGACGGCAAAGAGCAAAAAAGCAGACGACAAAGGGGGCGGACGGCAAAGATTTAACATATCTAACGGCCGCGCCCCACCCCGCCCTGTTTCCCTCCCCCCTCTTCACACGCGCGCCGCCGCCCCACCACTCGCCGCCGCCCGGTCGCCCCACCACCCCGCCGCCCCACCGGCCCCCCGCCCCGTCGCCACTGCCGCTCGGCGCCGTCGCCCCACCACCCGGTGCCCCACCGGCCCCCCGCCCCGTCGCCCCCGCCGCCCTACCGTCTCGGCGCCGCCGCGCTGCGGTCCCCCCGCGCCCCACCGCCCCGGGCCCGGCGCCGCCGCCCCAAGCCGCCCCGCCCCCCTCCTCCACCGGCCACCTCCCCCACCGCCCCCCGCCCCGTCGCCCCCGCCGCCCTACCATCTCGGCGCCGCCGCGCCCCGCCCCCCGCGCCCCACCGCCCCGGGTCCGGCGCCGTCGCCCCAGGCCGCCCCGCCCCCCTCCTCCACCGGCCACCTCCTCCACCGGCCCTGCCCCAGGTGAGCTCTACCTCCTCTTTTTTCCTTTTTTTCTTCTGTTTTTTAGTTTTAGGTCTATGTTTAGTTTAGATTTAGTTTTAGGTTTAGTTTTAGGTTTAGATTTAGTTTTTTCCTTTTTTTTCTATTTTTTTAGTTTTAGGTTTATGTTTAGTTTAGATTTAGTTTTAGTTTTAGTTTTAGTTTTAGATTTAGGTTTAGTTTTAGGTTTAGTTTAGTTTGAGGAAAGAAGAAGAAGAAGAAAAAAAGAGGAGAGGAGGAGAAGAAGAAGAGGAAAAAGGAAAGGAAGAAGAAGAAGAGGAGGAGGAGAAGAAAAAAGAAGAAGAGGAAGAAGAAGAAGAAAAAAGAGGAGAAGAGGAGAAGAAGAAGAGGAAAAAGGAAAGGAGGAAGAAGAAGAAGAAGAAGAAGAAGAAGAAGAAGGAAAAAAAAGGAAGGAAAGGAAGAAAAGGAAGAAGAGGAAGAAGAAGAAAAGGAAAAAAGAGGAAAAAACCCCGACCAGACACGGCACCCCGACACGACACCCCCGACCCCTAGACCCCGACCCCGACACCTCGACCCGACCCCGACCCCGACCCGACCCCGACCCCGACCCGACCCCGACACCCCGACCCCGACACCGACACCCCGACCCCGACCCGGCACCCCGACCCCGACCCGACACCCCGACCCCGAGACCCCGACCCCGACCCCGACACGGCACCCCGACACCGACACGACACCCCGACCCACGACACCTCCCGAAAAGGTGTTCTTTGGCCTTCCAGAGGCCGACGGGGTCATATATTTGTGAATTATTAGTTAGGTCATATATTTTTCGATTTTGTTATGAAAAACATCATATATAATTGTGTTGATCGGGTAGTTTTAAATGTGCAGTTGTTTCATCGCTGCGAGGTTTGGTGTTCGACGACCTCGCCGTGCGTTTGACGAGCTCTGCCCCTTCGTTCGTGGGTGAGCACAAATGACATGTCCTCCTCCCCCATTAATTATTTGATCTATTCCGATGAAACTTGATAGCTAGCTATATATGTGTCTTGAATCATCAGTATGCGTAACCAATATGTGTCTCCCGTTCGAAAGCGTCATAGTTATAAATATGCATGCATTTGCATATTTATAACCTTGATTCTTTCGAATTGTCCAACGCTATCCATGGACAGCCCGAGTATGTTTAGATTGGGTTCGTTTTCCCATATGCTTTGCTCCGGATCCGACGCATAAATTTCGTCAGTGCCTCCCCTGTTGTTCTCCGGGTACACATCCTCTCTGTTTATTGCAGAGACGTGTATCAGGAGAACAGCGGGGAGGTGCTGCCGAAATTTTGCGTAGGATCCGGAGCATAGCATGGGAAAATGAACCCAATCTAAACATACTCGGGTGGGATTAGGACCTATCATTACCTATTAGAGTGTAGGTTGCATGGACGTAATAAAATTGACAAAGTAGATCAACTGATGAATATATACATGGTGAATTATATATATATATATATATATTTGTTGTGTGTCTAGTAGCTCTGAAAGTCAAGATGAGTGATCGTGCGTGGATGTACACCGGTCACACTGGTCAGAACAAATGGAGCACTGAATGGTTCACAAAAACCAAGGGGTTTGTGCGAGCCGCATTTGCAAATGGCCAGAGGAAAACCTGGTGCCCCTGTTTACGGTGCGGCAATTGGGAAAAGAGGACAGAGGCTGAAATGGGCAAACACCTGCAGAAGAGTGGTTTTACGCCCGATTATACGGTGTGGACATTTCATGGTGAGTCTGCCCAACGTGACCGAGCTGAGGTGGATCGTCGTCGCACCGACGAGCATGGTACCGGGATGGAAAACATGGTGCAAGACTTCGATGATGCTCGGGATTCGGACGAGGAGATGGAGGAATCTGCAAAGGCCTTCAATGAAATGTTGGAGTCTTCAAAACGTCCGCTCCATGAGCACACTGAGCTTTGTCAGTTGGATGCCATCTCACAAGTAATGGCTCTGAAGGCTCAGTTCAACTTGGGCAGAGAATGCTACGATGCAATGATGACAGTATTTGGACGCTTTCTACCCAAAGGCCATGTAATGCCTGCAAACCTGTACCAGTCGGACAAAATCCTCCGTGCACTGAAGATGCCCTATGATAAGATACATGCCTGTGAGAAAGGATGTGTCTTGTTTAGGCTTGACTATGCGGACTTGAACTATTGTCCCATTTGCAAGTCTTCCAGGTATGTTGTGGTAGACAACGGTATGGGTGAGAAGACACAGACCAAAATCCCCGTTAGTGTTCTTCGGTATATGCCAATCGTACCAAGACTTCAACGTCTTTTCATGGTCGAAGAGACGGCCAGACAGATGACATGGCACAAAACGGGCAAAAGAACCGAACTAGATGCAGATGGGAATCTGATGATTGTACACACATCGGATGGTGTTGCGTGGAAAAAGTTTGATGAATTACATGGTGACAAAGCGGCAGATCCGAGGCATCCTCGAGTCGGCATCAGCACGGATGGGTTCAGTGTGTTTGGTATGACGGCAGCCCAATACAGTTGTTGGCCCGTATTTGTCTTTCCACTCAATCTCCCCCCCGGACAGATTATGCAAAGAAAGAACATTTTCCTGACGTTGATAATTCCAGGGCCCAACTATCCGGGGAAAAATATGAATGTGTACATGCAGCCGCTTAAGGACGAATTGCAAGAAGCCTGGGATAATGGGTTCAAGACATACGACGCCTATAGCAAACGGAACTTCATAATGCGTGTCTGGTACATGTACTCGACGCATGACTTGCCGGCGTATGCGCTATTCGTTGGCTGGTGTGTGCATGGAAGGTTCCCGTGCCCCACATGCAAGGGAGCTCTTGAGTTTCGTTGGCTTCAGGCCGGTCGCAAGTTTTCTTGCTTCGACATGCATAGACAGTTCCTGAATCCTCGCCATAAGTTCAGGAAAGACAAGAAGAACTTCATCAGAGGTAGAGTTGTCAAAAACTCTGCACCACCTGCATTGACAGGCCAACAGACCCTGGATCAGTTAAACGCTCTCGAGCCAGATCCAGAGCGTCCAGGGTACTTCAAGGGGTATAATTCTAAGCACGCCTGGACTCACAAAACATGCTTATGGGATCTGCCTTACTTCAAAGACCTCCTTTGCCCACACAACATCGACGTGATGCACACTGAGAAGAATATCGCCGAGGCACTTTTTGGTACATTGTTCGGCATAGATGGGAAGTCAAAGGATAATACTAAGGCTAGAGTCGATCTGGAGGCGCTATGTGATAGGCCGTTACAAAACATGAAAGAACCGAAAGGAAAGCAGAACTGGACGAAGCCAAAGGCATGGTTCAATCTTGGAAGGCCAGTTATGAGGGAAATTATCTTGTGGGTGAAAATGCAGTTGATGTTCCCCGATGGGTATGCAGCGAATCTAAAGAGGGGAGCCAGTCTTGATAAATTGAAGATATTTGGTCTCAAGAGTCATGATTGGCACATATGGATTGAGCGGGTAATGCCGGTGATGTTGCGTGGCTTCATCCCTGAGGATGAATGGCTAGTACTGCCAGAACTCAGCTATTTCTTCCGTGTTCTTTGTGCGAAAGAACTATCGCCTGGCGTGCTAGAAGAAATGGAAGAGTTGGCGCCGGAGTTGATCTGCAAGTTAGAGAAGATCTTTCCACCGGGCTTCTTTAATCCAATGCCACATTTGATTTTGCATCTCCCGACCGAGGCAAGATTGGGGGGGCCCGTGCAAAATCGTTGGTGCTACCCAACTGAGAGGATGCAGAAGACGCTTCGACAAAAATGTAAAATAAACGTAGAATTGAAGTATCGATGGCTGAGGCATTCATCACTGAGGAGGCGGCAAACTTCGTGACAACACACTACGAAGCCAAAAATCGTCATTTGCATAATCCGAAGCCTCGGTACAATGCTGACGACCATAAAAAGGGTGGATCCAACCTCAGCCTATTCAAAGGGAATCTCGCACCAGCCAGTGTTTCAAATCCAATATCTTTGGATAACGAACAATGGCGGACCATTTCGTTGTATATCTTCAACAACCTGATAGAAGTGCGGCCGTACATCGAGTAAGTTCTCGGTACATAGTTTCGCAACTTCTATTTCCTTTGAACTGCTCTTATTCCTGGATATTTCATACAGTCGATACGTCGCCTTATTCTCGTATGGAGCGGTGATCCAAAAGGATTCTGTCGAAGAGTATGAGCTTCTCGCAAAGCAAGGAGGCGGCTATCCCGGTTTCATCTCTTGGTTCAAACAAACGGTAATTTCTATTAGACAATTTCATTTCATTCGCTAATTTGTGCGTAATGCAACAATCCTTTCATATTAAACTTGTAGGCTAATTCAGAGTCTATGGACGCCGAATTGAGACAAGTCGCTAATGGTTTTGACTATAAGGTCCGTTCATTTGACAAATACGACAACAACGGGTATCGCTTTCGTACCTATGGCAAAGAGCTATCTATGGCCGACCGAAAGTCTACAAATTGTTGTGTATCTGCTATCGGCGAAGGAGGTACCGAGTATTATGGGAGAGTTGAAGCAATTTATGAACTTCTATTCTATGGTGAAAACCCACCGAATGTCGTAGTCTTCAAATGTTATTGGTTTCAGCCGAAGGAGACTAGAAGGAGCCAAAGAAGCCACGTGGCATCCAGCTGTGCTTCCTGGGAGCTGACCTATTTGGTCAGTTTGCCTACTGTGGGAGACGGCAAAGAGTAAACAATTTTGCCGTCAGCGGCGGACGACAAAGGCCTGCCATGTAGTGACGTGTAGATGACATCATACGGCGGACGGCAAAGACACTAGAAAGTTTGCCGTCTGCCGCGGACGGCAAAGGCCTGCCGTTAGCCACTTAACGGACTGACAGCGCAATTATTGCCGTGCGCTCTCTTTGCCGTCCGCGGCAGACGGCAAACTTTCTTTGCCGTCAGCCGCCAGGAAGCAGACGACAAAGTAGCTCTTTACCGTAGCCTACTTTGCCGGAGCCTTTTGCCGTCCGCGGCTGACGGCAAAGGTCTTTGCCGTCCGCCGTGGCAGACGGCAAAATAGCTGAGTCCTGTAGTGATATCAACATTATCCACTGCTCCAATCCTTTAAAGTGGCTGATTTCTTTTGGAACACTAGTAGTTCTAGCCCAAATAGTCCACATCCTTCCTCTAGCATCAACATCATTCCCAGCTTTCTCAACTTTGATATAAGTATTGGACACCTTCAGCTTAATCGTCAAAACCAATTAGCAGTTCTAGTTTATCAGCATCAGGGAAAAGAACCCAAAAAACAGCACCTCTCTCAGACACCTGCCAATTCATTTATCCCTTCAACTCTAGAGCTAAGCCTCTCTTTTTTTTGATAGAAAGACTGTAAGGGAACCCCCTACAGTATAATTGGTGCAACAAACCCAAATTGCAAGTACCGTGCCTTGAACCTGGGTGGGTGGGAAGGCATCAGCCCCTTCCCACCACTAGGCTATGCCTTAGTCTGCCTCTTTTTTTTTGATAGAAAGACTGTAAGGGAACCCCTACAGTATAATTGATGCAACAAACCCAAATTGCAACAAACCATGAACATCTAACTTACCACTCATCATTCAATCAAACCGAGAGTCTTGGCTTTAGGATCCTCTTTGGGAGACCTAGCATGCTGAGCGATAAAGAAACCAAGATCTTTATGCCCAAGACCAACTGCGTGCATCAGAGGTTTAGCCGGAGAAGGACAGAGACATCTCTTGATAGCATGTGATTTCTTTTCACAGATTATGCATGTCACATCTAACTAGATCACACTCTTTTGAATTATGTCCTTCAACCTCACACTTATAGCAAATCACCACCTTATCAGCAGGACCCAAATCAGAAGTATAGAAGGAACCACCACAGAAGACCCAAGTCTTGTCGCCGCTACAAAACTATAGGAGCTTTGCTACATATGAAAAAAATTACATACAAGATTAGTTGTCAATTATTGATTAGGGGGGCCCACTATGAAATTCAGGGGGGAAGCCGGGGGGGGGGGGGGGGATTGATGAGAGAGCAAGCCACATATCTAGGAATGACAATTTACTAAAGGTAATTGTAAGTGTAGGATTTTCGAAATCATAGTGCTGCTACCTTTTCTTCAAATCGAAGTAAATGTATCCAAAAAACACCATCACCAAATTGCCATGTTTCAGAGGGTGTTTGGTTACACGGACTTATTGGTGTAGGGACTTAAAAAAGTCCCTTTAAGTCCCATTTAAACCAAACATGAGGGACTTATAGGGACTTAAAGTGGGCATTTGGGACTTATGAAATAAGACTCTCAAGGAGAGTCTTATAGAGACTTATAGTTGTAATATGGTCTTTTAGTCCATGTTAAGTCTCAGGAACCAAACATGTAGGGACTTTTTAGGGACTTATAACTTATAAGTTGGGACTAAAAAAAGTCCTAAGACTTATGAACCAAACAGTGCCTCAGTCAGGGTGGTCCAGAGCTTATCCACTGCTAACTGAGACTGAAATCATAGTACCACTACTGGTAGTATCTTGTCTTCACCGGCTCATCCATCTTATCAGGAATATCATTATATCAAAATAATGCAAGCAATCACTTTTCCCATACATATCCCTTCCCTATTCATTTCACGGCGATGTCCATGTCCGCCGCTCCCCTCCGATCCTTCTCCATCACCCACATGTACGCGCCGGCTTCCACCCGTCTCCTCCCCGGCCGTGCATCGCCGTCGACGTCGCCATGGCGCGGTGGGCGTCCGCGTCACCGACGACCCACACCCACCCACCAAAATGATAACTCCGTCGGCCATCACAGCCAGCTCACTCTTGCAAGCACGACGGACTGGCTACTTGTCGGCGCTAGCCGCCTAGTCCCTAGACATGGCATGTGCAACACGTACGACTCATGAAGACGAGGCATATACGTGAACTCAGACCAACATGATTTCTTCTTCTTCCCGTACGTGATGATAGTACAATATTTTTCTCCGACCAGGATACGTGTAGCTCGAGATACCAGCATCTCGAACCATCTAGAACAAGAACAGAAAACGCGGTACAGAAAGTTCAGGGGTACTGTATCATTTAGACTAGACGCAGAACGTGAACAGATACGTACAAACACGAGTGCAGAAAAATCAGAGGTCGGTCACGGTAGTAGATCATTGCGTGCAGATGCGTACGTAGCTATCATTTTCAGGCGGACGATTTTGTGGGCGACGTCCACCGGATTCAGATAACCACATACACTAAAGAATAACAAGTCTCCAAAAGTCCAAACAATGAAAAAAATATGTGACCACACAATCGATTAGCCCATCATCGTCTATAGGAAAAATCTACCGTACGTGGCCTCCATGCATGTGGGGCGACAAGTAAAAACTCTTGAATTCTGGTAAGACAAGTCGACCTAGAGTATGAACACAGAGATTCGAATGTTCCACACAAACAGTAGAATAACAAATTTTCCGGAAGTCGACACCATGAAAGTAAAATATTATCACAATCTGTCAGCGTCGCGAGACCCAGCTCAGCAAGAACAATAACGGGAAAATCTATTGTTCTTGTTGGGCGAATCCAAACACAAAGTCTCATGATAGTTTTTTTTCCAAAACAAGTTGGCAATATTGAACAATAGGGTGACACGTATGATGTCACCGAGATTTCAAAATTCAAACTCAACATGTCAGGACGCCAAGAAAACAAATAGTACCATCCACAGCTCGCTCTGTCATTTTGAGCTGTACTATACACAGCCAAACTATATACATGTCATGACATGACATCTTTTCATGTGGACTATCGATCATACCAGATGCTACATGACATCCCACACACTGATTCGCGATCGGACGGCGGGCGAGTCCCTTTCCACCTTGTCGGGGAACAGAAGTTGGAATTACAATCGGTGGCGCGAAAGCAACGTTCAAGAGGCCGACAAGCAACTCACGCTGATGGCTGACTCAGCAGGAGCTCACCACAGACTCCTCCGTCCTCATCTTCTTCTTCTCCGCATCTTTGTGGAGATAAGATCGAGAGCTGGGCCACCACAGACTCCTCCGTCCTCATCCCCTATAAATCCACCGGTGTCTCATCTCTCGTCGACGAGGACGGACAACAGCAACGAAGAAGTACTCTGCTTTTGGATCGAGGACTGAAGAAAATAGATAGGAGAATCGATGGCTACCTTCGCGACGTCGACGCCGGCGGTGATGGGGTCTGCTCGCACGGGCCGGGTGGCCGGGCCTCGGCGGTGCGTGGTGGCGCGGGCGTCCGCGACGATGGCGGCGCCGGCGGCGGTGGCCGCGGGGAGGACGCACTACGAAGTGCTCGGTGTGGGTGCCGGGGCGAGCAGGGGCGAGATCAAGGCGGCGTACCGGCGTCTTGCCAGGGAGGTGCACCCGGACGCTGCTGGCGGCGGCGGCGACGAGGGGTTCATTCGGCTGCACGCGGCCTACACCACGCTCGCTGACCCCGACGAGCGCGCTCGCTACGACAGGGACGTGGCCTGCCGCACCGCCGGGATGATGATGCGGCGGGCGGCCGCGGCCGGGCCGGCGTTCCGGCGGAGGACGTGGGAGACCGACCAGTGCTGGTAGGACGTACAGGCTGGCAAACGCGGCTGCCCTCCGGGGCCCCAGCCGGTGGCTGCCCGGTTCACTCAGGCACGGCGCTGCAGAGAACATCGTCAAGGCTATTGTGCATCGTACGTTCAGGATTGGACGTCCCAGATCGGGTGACGCGGACGCTGGAGCTCTGTACACGGCAAGAGGCGTTTTTTAAAGATCTCTTGTGCGTCCTGTCAGCAAAATGCAAATATGTAAACTAATTACTTACCTACTGTAAATTAACGGCCAAAGACTATATAGTACGTAGCTCTCTATGGTAATAGGAGGAAAGGAATTAGTGACCTCCATGTCGGTCGTTTCTTCTTCGAAACACTGGTAGAAAACGTGCCCTTAGTCCCGGTTCTGGAACCAAAATAAACAAGACTAATGTCCATTTCTTTTAGTCCCAGTTGGCTTACGAACCGGGACTAAAGGAGCTCCACCTATAGTTCTGGTTGGTAACATCAACAGGGAGTAAAGGAAAAAAAAATTTGGAATTTTTTTTATTTTTTTATTTTTTCTGAGTTTTCAATTTCTGAATTATTTGACAATTTAATGTGTAATCATCCCTCATCACTGCTCAAGTGTGGAGCACTCATTACAAATCGTGTAACTTCCCAGCCAGTCACCCATCCTCTCACTACTCCAGCCTAAGCACGCTTAACTTTCGAGTTCTATTCCCTCTAGTTTCCAAGTCTGCACTTGTTATTTTCCTGACAAAATATTAAACTGTCAACCCTATTAACCCTTAGGAGTTGAACTTCAGCATGAAGTCACACGTTTCACCGTTTCAGTTTGAAACTATTTTTGTAAAAAATAATAATTATTTAGTAACACTTATATTTATTGAATAAGTAGTTTGACCATAGTTTGACCAAAAAATCAAAAAAACTTAAATTTGAGGATAACTTTTTTTCTTTCAGAATTTGAGGATTCTAAAAATTTGCAAAACGGCCCATGACCGTTGAAATCGGAACCGTTTTTTCATGCTGAACATTTTGATATATTATACGTTTTTTCGGCATCGTATGCAAAAGTTATATCTGTTTTACTTTTTCATAACACTTATTTTGCAAAACATGTCGAAATTTATGTTTTTTAATTTCCCTAACTAGTAGATGTAGTAACATATACTACATCTCGAAGGATTTTATTTTTTGAAGTTTTTATCATTTTTTGTTTTTTTCAAAACTGAAATGGCGATAAGGGGGGGGGGGGGTAGAGTTTGAAAATTGTAGAACCCCTTTAGTCCGGGATGGTGTCCATCCAATCCTACCGTCGACTACATCTGCTAGCACCATCCCAGCCAGAGGCACAACTAAGGTTAACCAAGCCAGAGTCACGTTCTATTAAAGTGGCAAAAATAATTACTTTCTAATACAGCAAAACAAATTCTATCAACTATTATTAAAGACTAAACAACTATTAATACAAAATAGTAGCAAAATTAATATTATTTAATTATAAAAAATTATCTATTGTTGTCTAACAGAAGCATACTACAACATGTTAAAATCTACAGAAAGAACTTACCAAAAATAATTGAAAACGACAATTAAAGGACTAAAACAACTATATAAGCAAAACAGTACTATTTAAATTAAAATCCGGATTTAAATTATTCTAAAAATAACCAAATAAATCTTACTGTGACAATAATCTAACATGTGACTAGGAGCAAAATGAATTAAATTAAGAACTATTTTTAAACACAAATTATTCACAATCTAGGGGTTGAAGCAAATTTGAACAAATTCAAATTTAAATCATTCAAATTTGAAAACTAATGGCACAAACAGAAACTAGACAAAATTTTGAATCTAATGCAAAAAGAATCACTCAAAAACATCAAATATCCTAAAAGATATAAGCAATTTAAAACAGAAACTAAAAACAAAAAACAAATAGAAAAACAAAAAACATATTAGTCCCGGTTGGTGTCTCCAACCGGGACTAAAGGGCATCGCACCCTGTAGTCCCGGTTGGTGTCTCCAACCGGGATTAAAGGTCCCATTTGAACCGGGACTAATGCCTACCCGGCGTCCTAGCCGCTCAAACCGGGACTAAGTCACATTAGTCCCGGTTCGTAATGCAACCAGGATTAATGTGTAGATCGAGCTTGGACCAAAGCCTTGTTTTCTACTAGTGAAAGTTATCTCTTTGATTCCGCATGAAATTAATTACCACAGTACCGCAAATAATTTTAGTCATTTCTTAAGGATGCCATTTCATAGTTTTGGATAGGTAGAAAAAAAGACTGTGAGGACATGTAGCCCCAGAAATGGTCACTCATGTCAAGACCACTACTCTCATGTGTTTTTATGTCTTCAATTTAATTAGTAAACATATGTTATTTGCCCCAGAAATATATCTTAAGAGTCATGGTCGAATGAAGGTTCTGAACATATATTTTTATGGTGTATTTTACATGTTTTGTTAGTTAAATTGACGATCTAAGAATCTATGACTAGCTTATATTCCCATCTTGCGGGAGTAATAACAGCATCCTCGAGGTATTTCATTATTGGCGTCATTTCCATTTTTGGGTTATGCGTTTGCATGAGAGGCACCAACATCACTTGACACTAGCCATACGTTGTAGATTCACCCGAGAGCAAAATCATTTTCTAAGGAGCAAGAAACCAATTTAGTTCCATTAGATTTATTACAAAGCATATTATTGTACCATATATAGTTGATGTTTCAAATATCAGCATGTTTTTCTTCAGATGCGCTCAAAGTAGTTTGACTTAGTATAATGCTACTTTTCTGATTAAATTAATTAATAGTTTCCTCCACAAAGCAACCACAAGACAAAGAATAGAGAATTAGGAAAAAAAAACTATGGAGACAATTCTTCATTTTACTCCTCTTGTACCCCAAGGGATTTATATGCTATGCGATTAGGCAAGAAATACAATCACGCCAGCACAATCACACGATCCGTTCAATATGAAAAACTACGTCCTTGATCAACGCCCTCAGTTACACGTGTACTTGAGTCATTTTTTCACAGAACACACCTATGAATCTCCTGACACTATGCGTTGGACTCTTCATCCTCAATCATCCCCAAACGTGCCCTATCTTCTTCCCTTGGAAGTTCCATTTAGGGCTGCATTGCTGTAGGCCAACAATGGAATATGAGATTCCTCTAACCACTACCATGACGTTGTCCTCCAAGCGGCAGACCTAGGGCCGCCCTAATATACTAGCATGCATGCACATTTGCGTGGTATACAATTTTCAAATTAGCAGGTGAATCTTCAAATCTTATCAAACTGAGTTGGTTCACGCGAATTTAAGAGAGGCCAAGTCAATATAATCTTGATACGGGTACACGGTTTAGGCGAGCCCCGCCACTTTTGTAGAAGAAACACATGTAAGAAAACAAATGACCAATACTACAACTTATGTAAGTTATATTTGTAATACCCATGCATGCTAGACATTGCATAAGTTCTAGATTTATCTATTTACTCACATCAAAACTTGTTAGGATTGATTTCAAGAATATCTACCATGTTACTCGATTCATACAACGTAAAGCAATCTGCCAAATTATATAGATATTAAAGGGTGCATTGGAAAAATTAAACACAGATACAAATGCACTAGTGTAAATTTATTTGTAGAGTATGATGATAATATTGGTTTGCATAGATCTTTGATGAAATCTATTGTAAGAACATACTTATTACATATCTCAACTAAATAAAAATACTTTTGCCAAAAAATGCAAGTAACTTAGCACTCGGAAAAAATAAACTAATAAATATCACAATTATATGAAATTTTTATAATAAAATATGTGAGCATGTTTCTATACTTAATTTTGCTAGTTATACTTAAAAATAACATTAATACAAATATATCAAAATATTCTGCCAAAGAGAAAATATAGTATATATCAAAATATTTTGTCAAAGTGAAACATAATTTAGTGAGAAGTGCTTATTGTGCAGTAGGAAAGTTCAATATAAACACCGGAGATTAGCTCATAATAGCATATTTCCCAGAAAATTAATGCTTGATTAAACAACTCTTATGTGGGTAAAAGGATAAAAGGAGAAGATTAAAGCCAAGAGCTTGAAAACGATTTACTTTTTGATGATAGACCAGCATCTCCGTGCCCTGGCTTTTTGTAACGCCCACGATGCGGCTATATCTCCCACGTGTCGAGGAACGACTTAGAGGCATAACCGCATTGTGGTTGTGTCGCAAGAAGGGTCATCTTCACACAATCCCATGTAATGAACAAGAATGGGATAAAAAGTTGGCTTACAATCGCCACT
This sequence comes from Triticum aestivum, assembly GCF_018294505.1. NCBI lineage: Eukaryota > Viridiplantae > Streptophyta > Magnoliopsida > Poales > Poaceae > Triticum > Triticum aestivum. The sequence goes on from NC_057814.1 coordinate 618,518,761, forward strand.
TCACACAATACATAAATATAGTTCATACATCATCCAAAATACACACATAGACCGACTACGGTCAAGATCCAAATGAAAAATAAGATAACCCGAAATGCTAGATCCCCGATCGTCCCAACTGGGCTCCACTACTGATCATCAGGAAAAGACATATAGTAACGACCCCGTTCCTCATCGAACTCCCACTTGAGATCGATCCCATCATCTGCACTGGCATCGTCGGCACCTGCAACTGTTTTGGTAGAATCTGTGAGTCATGAGGACTCAGCAATCTCACACCCGCGAGATCAAGACTATTTAAGCTTATAGGAAAGGATGGTGTAATGAGGTGGAGCTGCAACAGGCAATAAGCATATATGGTGGCTAACATACGCAAAGAGAGCGAGAAGAGAAGCAACGGAACGGTCGTCATCTAGAAATGACCAAGAAGTGATCCTTAACTCCTACTTACGTCATTCATAACTCAAACCGTGTTCACTTCCCGGACTCCGCCGAGAAGAGACCATCACGGCTACACACACAGTTGATGTATTTTAGTTGGGTCAAGTGACAAGTTCTCTACAACCGGACATTAACAAATTCCCATCTGCCTCATAACTGCGGGCACGGCTTTCGAAAGATAATACCCTGCAGGGGTGTCCCAACTTAGCCCATCATAAGCTCTCACGGTCAACGAAGGATAAACCTTCTTCCGGAAAGACCCGATCAGTCTCGGAATCCCGGTTTACAAGACATTTCGACAATGGTAAAACAAGACCAGCAAAGCCGCCCGAATGTGCCGACAAATCCCGATAGGAGCTGCACATATCTCGTTCTCAGGGCACACCGGATGAACACTACGTACAGCTAAAACCAATCCTCGAGTCTCCCCAAGGTGGCGCTGCAAGTGGCTCTAGTTTGGACCAGCACTCAGAGGAACACTGGCCCGGGGGTTTAAAATAAAGATGACCCCCGGGCTTGCGAAAACCCGGGGGAAAAGGCTTAGGTGGCAAATGGTAAAACCAAAGTTGGGCCTTGCTGGAGGAGTTTTATTCAAGGCGAACTGTCAAGGGGGTCCCATAAATCACCCAACCGCGTAAGGGACGCAAACTCAAGGAACATAATACCGGTATGACAGAAACTAAGGCGGCAAGAGTGGAACAAAACACCAGGCATAAGGCCGAGCCTTCCACCCTTTACCAAATATATAGATGCATTAATTAAGCAAGAGATATTGTGATATCTCAACATATCCATGTTCCAACATGGAACAAACTTCAACTTCACCTGCAACTAGCAACGCTATAAGAGGGGCTGAGCAAAAGCGGTAACTTAGCCAAACAACGGTTTGCTAGGAAAGGATGGTTAGGGGCTGACATGGCAATATGGGAGGCATTATATAGCAAATGGTAGGTAGCGCAACATGGCAATAGAGCGAACATCTAGCAAAGAAAAGATAGAAGTGATTTCGAGGGGTGGTCATCTTGCCTGCAAGGTTCTCAGAGTTGTCGAAAGCTTGATCCTCGTAAGCATACTCAACAGGTTCCTCGTTCACGAACTCGTCTCCCGGCTCTACCCAAGACAAGAACACAGGCAACGGAACCACAATCAATCACGAGAAATGCACAAGCAACATGATGCAAAACATGTATGATATGCGAGATATGATATGCGATGCATATGCGTGCTCCGGAAGGAAAATGATGAACAAGGCAGTAACTTGGCAAACCAAGCATGCCACTGTAGAGATGAGATGATTTCGGTCGAAATCGATATAAAGATCACCGGAAACGGATGCACGGTTTGCAAATGGCAAGCAAAGCAAGAATGACACGAATCTGTGATTAACAGCATGATAGCACTTAGAATGCAACAAGTAACAGTGCTACAGTACTCCAACATAGCAACAAAGCATATGGAAGTAATCTACAGGAGATGCTTGACAAAAGATGAACACTGAGCTACGGCTATATCACAACATAACAAGCTCAAACAAGCATGGCAAAAGTGCAAAAGATAACAGGTTCACAGACTTGGTGAAATTACTGGACATGGCAGAAAACAGCATCAGGTAGCAATGTTTAGAGCACGAAAACAACATGCTACAGGAACTTAACATAGCAAAACAAGGCATGGCAGTATTCTACTAAATGCATATGACAAAAGTCCCTTACTGACCATAAGCCAAAAAGGTCCAGAAGATATGATGGCAATCTTGTAAACATAGCAAGTTTCGTTAACAGGTTTCAGACTTAGCAGAAAACAGAGCATGGCAGAAACAACAATATGAAGGCATCTTGGTGAGCTTGATCCACTCACTACAGAGCAATGCATGACAAAAAAAGTATACTTACAGTAAGATGGCATGTTTATGAAGCTATCCATGGCAAGAACAAATAAATAGCATATATGGATCAACTACAATAAGCTTGGAAAAATTGAATATCATGTTAACAATCTGCCAGAAATATTTTATAGCAAAAGTAGAGCACGATTGAGTCATGCTATGGCACTCCATAGTTGCAAAAAAGTGCAGGAATCGATCAACTACAACAATATCTACAAAACATCCTTAATGAACATCTCCAAAATATGCATGGATCTCTCTGTATCATCAAGTTTACATGGCAACAAAATAACAGCAGACAAAGACTTCGAGAAATCACTAAGTCTCTGAAATCAGAAACATTACGGAGCCTAGTTTGCATGCTTGTGCTAGTCACCACAGAGATCACAAAAATACATGGCATACACCCTTGCAAAGATGGCATGGAATACAACAAAACACATGTAGAGCTCATGCCCATAAGATGCACAGATTAAATGATACAAAAATAACAAATCTCCAAGTTCTGATAAGAACCAGCAGATAACAGCGACTAGCACTCTTGCACGAGAGATTTGGGCATCAAGTTGGCCTCTAATGAACATAGTGCAATTTAACAAAATGTAGAGCATCACGAGGCGAACATTTCGATATATTACACACGCGAAACGGAGCTATATGCAGAGAGTTATGATCCTATGAACATGGGCACATGCTGAGAAAAATAAATGACTTAGAAGAAATTCGGGGGTTCGGGAAAAGTCAACCGTCTCTAGATCCGATCGGGCCGGCTAGGGTTCGGGGCTCCGGCCGCCGGAGTTGCTGCCGGTGAGGGAGGAGGCGGCGGGGCCTCGGGGCCAGCGAGGACGGCGGCGGCGCGGCGACGGAGCAGAGGGGCGGCGCGGGCTCCGGCGGAGGGACGCGCGGAGGCGACGGCGGCGGAGGGGCGCGTGGAGGCGACGGCGAGGCACAGCGGCGGCGCGGCGAGGCGACGGCGGCGGGGCACGGCGGCGGCGCGGCGAGGAGGGAGGCGAGGCGGCGGCGCGGGGCGCAGATGCGGGCGCCGGCGGCTCGGGCTCGCGGGCCCGCGGCGGGCCGGCGGGGTACGGGCGGCGGCGGGCACCACGTGGCGTGCGTAGACTGGCTGCGGCCGGCGGCGCGGTTCCGTCCGGCGCGCGGAGGGACGAAGGTTAGGGTTTGGACTGCAGATGTTTTCGGGAAGGGATGCAAATAAATAGCTAGAGGGAGCTAGGAGAGTCCAAATGAGGTGCGGTTTTCGCCCACACGATCGTGATCGAACGACCTACAGCATGGAAGAGAGTTTGGTGGGTTTTGGGCTGTTTAGAGAGGGGGTTTGCTGCAACACACAGAAGGCATCTGCGGTTACTCGGTTAACCGTTGGAGTACCAAACGAACTTCAAATGGAACGAAACTTGACCGGTGGTCTCCCGGTAGTATACCAAGGCCACTTGGCAAGCCTTGGTCCATTCCGAGAATGTTTGACACCCGCTCACGAAAGAAAACAAGAGGGGTGCGCCGGAGGAGGTGGGAGCGCCGGATTGCAAAACGGACAACGGAGAAAATGCTCGGATGCATGAGACGAACACGTATGCAAATGCAATGCACATGATGACATGATATGAGATGCATGACATGAACAAAAAACAAAACGAAAGACAAAAACCCAACCACGAAGGGAATATCATAACACATAGCCGAAAATGGCAAGAGTTGGAGTTACAAATATGGAAAGTTACATCCGGAGTGTTACACTTTTGATGGCCGGGCACCAGATAGGCCGCAATCTAGTCCGTTCAAATGGGTTTTTGAATTTGGAATCTGTCAGGCTGGTGACATGCTAGGCAGTGAATATGGATTGATATACCCCCAACAGGAAGCCGAGGAGAACATGTTTGGCCCATTTACCTGCTTGTATTCGTCCGCTCAACCTCATCGCATTGTCCTTCACAAGATGTTTAGGCTAATGCGTATCTTTCTCTCTCCCAAAACGCAATGATAGTGTGGTTACTGTCCGGTGAGATGTTTTTCCTGAATACCACAGTTACATCTTTTTTTATCCGCCCGTAGTGACAACGCTTAAATCCGCCTCATATTCATGGATTTGAGTTTGTTTTCCCATTGGACTTAACATCTGTTTGAGTAGGCTTTTTTTTCCTTTTTGCCGCAAAATCCATGTGCCTGTTTATGTTGTTATTTGTTCAATTGGCAAATGTTGTTATTGCCCTACCGTTGATTCGTTTACTTCTATTGTCATCATTTCCCATAGTTATGAGAGAACGTGTACTCACAAGAAGGTTTTTTACAAAACTTTGACAACAATATTAAATTCTAATTATTGGACTGGATTGTTATCACAGTTGCTACCAAAAACACTTGAGGCCGTGATTCTTACAACCATATGTTTGTGATCGACGTCATCACCATCTTTATTTGTGCTCTGGAAGACACCCGTTAAGACGTTCTTACAAAGACTCGAAGTGGGGCTGTGTCCAAATTACGTCTTGACCGTAAAATAGCCTGCATCAATAGTCAGTTGTCCAACTGTAGGCCCCATCCATCGCACGGGGTTACCTCAGTAAGTAAATCAGATAAAAACATTAGGTGTTTAATAACTACACCTCATCTATCCCCAATGATTGACTTCACGCTACGATATGGAACTTCTTTGTCGCTGGTGTTCAGAATAACGATCCACTTCCTCTGTGCTCCTAAACTTCTCGCGGCTCGAACTCTATGATCCTGGGTACCTGCAAGGTCAAAGAACGCGAGAGAGACAAGAGATAACTATAACACAATTTTATTTCACACATACATGATGTTCATTCAAAGTCATTCTATCAAGCCCACTTACAAACACATCGGGTAGCAAGGCTATGCCTCAACCCATTGCCTTACCAAAGTACTCCCGTATGATGATTGGATCGCACGAAGACATAATTGAAGAACGCAACATGATGCAAGCTTTATTAATAATGTGTCTTACAATGGTTGCCGGATGCGATACACGATTTCAAGTATGGCTAATTGGAGGTGAATTGCTGTGGTGGTGAAGATGATGGTGGCTACCTATGGAGATGAGATGAGAAATGGTGATGGCTAGGGTTTATGAATGGCTTTTTGGTGCGGAGATGAGGTTCCATTGTGCTCTCTGTTGCGATTCTGGTACAGGGTCCTTTATAATAGTTGGAGTGTTGGACGCCACAGTGCGGATGGCGTGCGGAACGAGACACCATCTTGCGCTTTGTTTAATCTGGTGCCTCACATTTGAGCTCTTTCTTCTCCATTTTGCTTCTTTCAATAAATATGATGGTTTTTATTCATGTATGATTCCATTTCCCACAAAATCTAAGTACGGAAGTCCCGACGTTTTGATGAACGACACATGCATGATAGTTAATCCAAACGCCTGCGTATGTGTAGACGCACATCGATGGTGTGATATGACATGTAGTGCAAATTTCGGCTGGCAAGCATCATCCGTGTACCAGTGCTCTATCAAGTATTATATCCTTTTTTCTTTCTTCAAAATAAAATGTAAAGAAAACCGTCGCCATAACTCAGTGTGATCCTGAGCTCATCCACTGGCAACTGAGTAGCACTACTACTGATAGTGTCTTCTCTTCACCAGGTCATCCATCTTATCAGGATATCACATATCATTAGCATCAATAATGCAAGCAAACACTTATGCCGGCCCATACACGTATCCTTTCCCAATTCATTTCACGGGGATGTCCACGTCCATGTCCGCCGCTCACCTCCGCCCCAGGCCCCAGCTCCGCCACCCATGTGTACGCGGACAAGACCCCGCCCCCGGCCGTACGTCGCCGTCGACGCCGCGATGGCGCAGTCGGCGTCCGCGTCTCCGGCGACCCACCTGCCGAATTGATATTGCTAATAACGACGTCCATAACGGGCTCTGCCGCCAGCTCCATTCACGGCCGACTTGTCGGCGGCGCCTAGACATGGCATGTGCAACACGTAGGACTACATGAAGAGGAGACGTCCGTGAACTCAGATCAACATGATTTCTTCTTCTCCCTCGCCGGCCATACCTGATGATAAGCAAGCCGTTGGCCGACACCGGCTGGGTGCAAGTGCAAGTTAATTCCACCACCTGTACAATATTTTTCTCCGAACACGATACGTGTAGCTCGAGATACTAGCATCTCGAACCCTCTAGAACAGGAACAAAAACGCGGTGTAGAAAAATCAGAGGTACTGTGACATCTAGACTAGATGCAGAACAAAAACAGATACGTACAAAGACTTGCAGAAAAATCAGTGGTCACGGCAGATCATTGCCTGCAGATGCGTACGCAGCTATCACTTTCACGCGGACGAGTTTGTGGGCGACGTGCACCGGCTTCAGATAACCACAAACACTAAAGAACAACGAGTCCCCAAAAGGCCAAACAATGGAAAATATGTGGCCACACAATCAATTAGCCCATCATCGTCGCAAGGAAAAATCTACCATGCCTCTCCATGCATGTGGGGCGACAAGAAAAAGCTCCTGAATTCTTGTAAGACAAGTCGACCTACAGTATGAAAAGACAGACTCGAACTTCGAAATCCGAATGTTCCACATAACCTCGAACGCTAGAATAACAAGTTCCCCAGAAGTCCACACCATGAAAGAAGAATATAATCATTCTGTTGGGGGAATCCAAACACGAAGTCTCATGCTATTTTTTTTTTCTAAAACAAGTTGGCAATATTGAACAATAGGGTGACACATATGATGCCACCGAGATTTCAAAATTCAAATTCAACATGTCAGCACGCCAAGAAAACAAATAGTACTACCCACAGCTAGACTTTATATGTCGTGGCATGCCATGCCATGTGGTCATCTGGACTATCGTTCATATCAGATGCTACATGACATCTCGCGCACCGATTCCGCCTATTCGCGATTGGACGGCGCAAGAGTCCCTTTCGGCCTTGTTGGGGAAGAGAAGTTCGCACCACAATCGGTGGCGCGAAAGCTACGTTCAAGATGCCGACGGCTGACTCAGCTGGAGCTCACACATAATCTTCTTCTTCTTCGCATCTTTGTGGAGATAAGCTCGAAAGCTGGGAGTACGAGTGGCACCACAGACCCCTCCGTCCCCAGCTCCTATAAATCCAGCGGCGTCTCAGCTCACCTCGACGAGGACGGACAACAGTGCAACGAAGAAGTACTTTGCTTTCGGATCAAGCACTCAAGAACAGAGATCGGAGGATCGATCGATGGCTACGTTCGCGACGTCGACGGCGGCGGTGATGGGATTGGCTCGCCCGGGGCGGGTGGCCGGGCCTCGGCGGCGCGTTGTGGTGCGGGCGTCCTCGACGATGGCGGCGCCGGCCGCGGTGGCCGCGGGGAGGACGCACTACGAGGTGCTCGGGGTAGGCGCCGGGGCCAGCAGGGGCGAGATCAAGGCCGCGTACCGGCGTCTGGCCAGGGAGGTGCACCCGGACGCTGCTGGCCGCGGCGGCAACGAGGGGTTCATCCGGCTGCACGCGGCCTACGCCACGCTGGCCGACCCCGACGAGCGCGCTCGCTACGACAGGGACGTGGCCTGCCGCGCCGCGGGGATGATGATGCGGCGGGCGGCTGCGACGTCCGGGCCGGCGTTCCGGCGGAGGACGTGGGAGACCGACCAGTGCTGGTAGAACGTACAGCAACGCAAACACGGCTGCCCTCCGGGCTCCCAACCGGCGGCCGCCCGGTTCGCTCAGGCACGGCGCTGGAGAGAAGGTCTTCCCGACTGTCTTGCAACGTACGAACAGGATTGGACGGCCCAGATCGGGTGATGCAGACGCGGGAGCTCTGTACATAGCAAGAGGCGTTTTTAAAGATCTCTTGTGCGTCTGGTCAGCAAAATGCAAATATGTAAACTAATTACTGTGAATCAACGGCCAAGGAATATATACTGTGTAGCTCTTTTTCTGAATGATTTGCAGATTGCTCACCACACCTGCCGCGCGGTAGTACGTACGTAGCTCTCTTTGATAATTGAAGGAATTTGTTACCTCCAGGTCCATCGTTTCTTCCTTGCAAGCTGACTCTTTGATTCTACATGAAATTAATTACCACAGTACATTAATCCATGTCAGTCATTCCTTGTTTTTCAACCACATATATTATATTAATCAATAAAACAGAGTACAATTACACACATACATGCGGAAACTATCAGAAACACCGGGACATGACAGATGTCCAGAAAACTTTGTAGAAAAAACTTCACACAAAAAAAATTACAAATAAATCTATTGGAGTCTCTGCAAACAATCAAATCTGAAATAGCCGCCAACCACCAGCGCCGTCGAGACGCACACAGGTGAAAGAGGCAGAGAACCAGCAAACCAAAATCCAGGCCAACGCCATAGCCTTTTAGGCGTTATGAGCCAAAGACCAGACCTGTAGAACAGGCGCTCGGTGATGTGGCGTGTCGACCGAGGATGTTCCCCGCGCCAATCTGGATCCAGATCTGACGAATTTTGCCGCTGTTGACGGGGAAGAGCGCCAAACCTGCAGTCGTCGGGCCACCAACCCTGTACCAGCATCAATTTGTCCCACTTGTCGGCGCCGCCATGAGAGGCGACAACATCTAGATAGAAGAAACATAAGGCCTACCGGTCTGAACGAACGGCAAGCTTGTCATGTCATAGTTTTGGATAATTTCTCCAAAAAGTGTCATAGTTTTGGATAGGTAGAAAAAAAGACTGCGAGGACATATAGCCACAGGAGCGAAGTAAGGATAAATGGTCACTCTCATGTCAAGACGACTACTCTCACGTGTTTCTATATTTTCAATTTAACTAGCGAAACATATGTTATCTACCATAAGAAAACATCTGAAGATTCGTCGTCGAATGAAGGCTCTAAACATTCTTTTGTGTGTGGTCGAAACATATGTTATTTCACATGTTTTGTTAGTCAAATTGAAAATATAAATTTCTATGACTGACTTATATTCCTATTTGGAGGGAGTAATAACACTGGCATCGCGGTATTTCATTATGGGAGTCATTTTCATGTTTGGATTCTAGAATATATCCGTTTGAATGAGCCATTGACATCAGTTGACCCCAGCCATACATTGTAGATCCACCCTAGAGCAAAATCATTTCTCAAGGGAGTACCGAGGAGGGAACAATTATGTTGCTAACGTAATGGAGCCAGAAACCAAATTAGTTCCATTATATTTATTATAAACATGTTATCATGCCATATATAGTTGATGTTTTAAATATCAACACATGGTCAAAGTAGTTCAATTTAGTATAATGCTAATTTTTTTATTAAACTAATTAATAGTTTCCTCGGCAGAGCAATCAGAAGATGGAGAATAGAGAATTAGGGAAAAGAATATCTTTCGAGATAATTCTTCGTTTTACTCCTCTTATACCCACATGCGGTTTATTTGCTATGCGACTAGGCAATCAATACAATCACGCCATCACAATCACATGAACTGTTCGATACTAAAAACCACGGCCTAGATCACTGCTCTCATTTACACGTGCACTTTGAGTCATTATTCCCTCTTATACCCACACGCGGTTTATTTGCTATGCGACTAGGCAATCAATACAATCACGCCATCACAATCACATGAACCGTTCGATACTAAAAACCACGGCCTAGATCACTGCTCTAATTTACACGTGCACTTTGAGTCATTATTCGTAGAGCACCCCATATGTATCACCTGAGGCTATGTGATGGACTCTTCATCCTCAATCACCCCAAACCTGCCATCTCTTCTTTCTCTGGAAATTACTTTTAGGGCTGCATTGTTGTTGTAGGCTAACAATGCAATATGAGATTCCTCTACCCACTACCATGAGGTGGTTCTCCAAGCGGCCAAGCTTAGGGCTGACCTATAGGGAAATAAGGCTGCCTCCCCACCCCTTGTTCGTAGGACACTAAAAAGTAGCATGCTTGCACATTAGCGCGACATACAATTCTCAAATTAGCAAGTGTGGTGAATCTTCAAATCTTATCAACTGAGTTGGTTCAAGTGAATTTAAGATAGGCTAGGTCAATATAATCTTGATATAGGTACACGGTTTAGGAAAGTCACACCACTTTTGTAGAAAAAAATCCATGTAAGAAAACAAATGATCAATACTACAACTTACTCAAGTTTGTATTTGTAATACTCATCCAATCTAGACATTTTGTAAGCTCTAGAATTATCTATTTAGTCACATCAAAACTTATTAGTATTGATTTAAAGAACATCTAGCCAGTTATTCAATTCATACAATGTAAAGCAATTTGCAAAATTATATAAATATTTAAGGATGCATTGGAAAAATTAAAGATAAATACAAATGCACTAGCGTAAATTTATTTGTGGAGTATGATGATAATATTTGTTTGCGTAGATATTTGGTGGTTGTAACAAGATACTTTATTAAATATGCAAACCAAATAAAAATAGTTTGGCCGAAAAACTGCAAGTTACTTAGCACTATAAAAGTATTTATACTACTAAATATCAGATTTTATGAAATTTTTAAAATTAAATATGTGACCATGTTTAAATATTTAATTTTGATAGTTAAACTTATAAAATATTATTAATATAGTATATGAAAATATTTTGTCGACAAGAAACATAGTGCAGTGAATTTTTTATTCTGAAGTAGGAAAGTTTAGTATAAATAGCTCATTATAGCGTATGTGTCCGAAACTTAATGCTTAGTTAAATAATCCTTATGTGGGAAACAAAAGAGTATAAGATTTTTTTTCTTAAATCAAATGACATTGAAGTTTTCATGATAGACCAACATATCCCAACTATCTGTAATCAAGTTCGATTGCGTAAAAGTTTTTATTTATTGAATTGTCTTTCTCGATTTCATCCACCTCATGAAGATCATGCTCCATATGAATAGATGAATCCTGCCCAACACTATCGTATGTCGCAAAATCATCCTAAGATCTAGAGTATATAGAAATAGCGAGTGTGATTTTTTCCATCTCGCTCTTTTGCCGATTTTATTAAGCAAACACTATGCAGAAGAGATTAGATAGACGAGGGCGACAATAGTGTAAGAGTGTGTGACTCGTGGAGTTGATGTGCGCCACTACCTGAAAACTAAATAAAAATATTTTTTGACAAAAAAGTAAAAAGTTACTTAGCAATAGAAAATTATTTATACTAACAAATATCACAATTATAAGAATATAATAAAATACATGAGCATGTTAATACTCTTAATTTGTTAGATTCCGCGAAACCACTCGCCGAGAAGATCGATGGGACAATTAAGGACGTAAAAGATATCACACCAGCTATGATGTCAAAAGTTGAACTTTACTTGGTTACACTAACTGAAATGATTTTTGTTGGAGTTGTGTTTGATCTTGGGCTCTATTTGAATTAGGAAATTGAAAAAAAATTAGTACGGGTTGTGCCGTGTACTGTGTAGACACTATGCGGATATTCACAATAATCTCACATTTAGTTCTGTACAATTTCAAAAGAATGTGGGGTTTTTTTTCTGTTCGATGAGGTTTCCTAGAGGGACTTGAGATAATGTCTCTGTCACAAACCCATATTCTATGGTATCCCAAATTTCTTCTAGGGCACCGCTGCAAATAAATGTTGTTCTTAACCATGTATTTAACCGTCATGCCACAACATTGTTTTAAAATTTTGGCTGCCAGCTCAATCAATACTCCTTTGTTCTTAAACTATGTTGGTATTTTCATGCTGCAGCATACACCAGAGTAAGAGTATTGAAGTTTGCATCCACAATAGAGCCCTTAATCATTATGAACCTTAGGGCATCAACTATATTGTTTTCTAAACTTAGTCCAATTGATTCAACAATAAAAGAACAAAATATATCCTACGATCTACCTTATTTGCTAATAGTTTTTTAAGATGAGTCTCTAAGGTCCTCATGATGTGCATGGCACATCAACAGTCGACCAAGAATGGATTGAACCTTTATTAATTTATTAAAAATCGGAAATCATCTTGCCTTCAACTCAAGGTGGTTCAGTGATTATGCGCTAACTACCGAGTACTGATGGTGCCTCCATGTTACCTGAACATTTCAATAATGCAAACACTTTGAACAATACATGTTCCTGCTCCCTCTGTCAATATTTTATCAGGACATATCAATAATGCCAACAATATGAACAATTTGGAGTACTCTTTTGTTCCTACAATATGTTAGCATCGTCAAAATGCAGCATACACAAAGTGTGATATGACTATTGAAGTTTGCATGTCAGATATATAGATCTTAATTATTTTTCAAATGATTTGACGATTGCTTGAAGAAAAGATATAGCCTACGGTCTACACTTGCTTGTCAATCGCCTTGTTAAGATGGATCTCTACTCCCATGAGCATGCATGCTTTGCATGGCACATCAATTCGCTTGCCAAGAAATCATTAAACCTTTATTTCCTTATTGTTGACGTATAATGTGCTGCCTAGTCTCTTCCATTAGATCGGTCTTTTGGTTGCATTGACTAGAGCATGCACTTCTACATGGTATCGGAGCTAATTAAGAGGTCTTGAGTTCAAGACCCGGCTGGCGCAATTAAATTGCAGCCCACTTTTGGTCCACGTTTAGACCTGAGGGAGCCACACGTGAGGGGGAGTGTTGACGTATAATGTGCTTCCTAGTCTTTTCCATCAGATCGGTCTTTTGGTTGCATTGGCTAGAGCATGCACTTCTACACTTATTATGAAAAAGCCAAAGCCATCTTGCCTTCAACTCCGGTGGTCGAGTGCTTGTCTACTAAGGGCATCTGTAATCCTGATCACCAAATGTGTTTGGCAGGCGGTTCAATAATAGGCTATGTGTGTAGGCATGTATCCTATCTTTGTCGGCTCTGACTTTTTATTTGATCTTTTGTACTTCAATACTTAAACCTCGTACTCAAACCTTAATAAAAATATATGGCCGTGTGCATTGTAATGATGCAGAGGCCTAGAGTAGTGATCCTCTTTTTCTAAAAAAAAAATCAAGTTCCAACGGTAACTGAAAACAAGGATATAGATGCCCTCCATGCTTGTGAATTCCTTGTTGTCTAGTCCCATTCAACTCTTGTCCTCAGTCCTCACCACACCACAAAATCAACTACTGTAACCTTTCTTTTCTTTCTTCAAAATAAAATGTAGAGAAAACCGTCTCCATGATTCGGGGTGCTCCAGACCAGAGCTTTGAGCATCTGCACTCGCCCCCCCCCTAACGATGCCCCCAAGGGCTATTTTTTAGCGCTGGCGTCGAAAAATCGGCCCAGTCGCGCCTCTAGGACCTTGTTTATCGCCGGTTTAGGCCGAAATAACAACCAGCGAATCCGAGCCGAACCCAAGCCCCCGGGTGGCGCCTGGGGGCGCCGGCCGAAGCCAAAAGGCGCGTGGGTCCACTCTATCGGCGAGAGACAAGCCTTTTCCTGCCGATCCCCCACTTTCCCCCTCCATTTCCCTCCATTCCCCCCTTCTGCCCCTCTTCTCCCGCCATTCTCCTCCCTCTTCCCGCCATCCGGCCGCTATCCCGCCATGCTGCCGAAGAAGTATTCGGCCCCTCGCACCGCTGCTGCTGCCGATGCCACCCAGCCAAAGCAGAGGAAGTCGAGGGCGCCGCCGGCAAAATCACCGGGCATGTCGAACGCCGACTGGAGGGCGGAGGTTCAGCGCCGGGAGGCTGTCACCACCGACCGGCGGAACAGGCTCAACGCCAAGAGGGCCCGGGACGCGGCGGCGGCGGCAGAGCACACAGAGACGTCTCGCGCAGGGATGATGAATCCGCCCGGCGCCCATGTCTCACAAGCTGCCTGGAGCTAGCAGAGCGTCGGGTCGCCGGCCAGCTTCTCGCCGCCACCGTAGCCCTGGGGGTATGCACCCTGGCCTGGCTACGCCGACGGCGACGCACATGGTGGATTCAACCCCAACATCACCTTTCCGCATGGCCAGCGCGCCTCACCCTCCGGTCTGAACCCCGACCAGCGCACACCCTCGCCCGCGTTCGCCGGCGTCCAGTACCCCCCGTACACCTACTCGCCGTCGGCGTACGCAGCCTCCCCAAGCCGCCTCTACGCCGTGGCGCCCTGCCCTCTTGCAAGCCTCGTTGTCACATTTCGGCAACCCCGACGCGACGGAAGCCGACATGGACGAGATCATCACAAGCGGCTCGGTCGCCGCCGCCGCCTTCCCCGAGTTTCAGGCGCAAGACGATACAATAGACCTCACCGGCGACATGGACGACTAGCTCGACGACGGCGAGGAGGAGGAGCCGGCGCTTGCGCCGGCGAGGAAAGGGAAAAAGAAGAAGCGGGAGGCCAGGACGGGCGAGCCGCGCGTCAAGTGGACGTCCAAAGAAGACGAGTGCCTCACCGAAGCATGGAAGACCGTCTGCCTCGACCCTATCACGGGCACGAACCAGAACACCAACACATATTGGACGCGCATCAAGTCGGCGTTCGATGAGCGCAAGCTGGTCGACCCCTACTTCGCCACCATCTACATGTAGCGCAGCTCGAAGGCCATGTCGAACCATTGGGCGATCATCCAAATGGCCTGCAACAAATGGCACGGGATCATCAAGGAGATCGCGGCTCGCCCGAAAAGCGGCGCCAACGTCGAGGGTCAGGTATGCACACATGCCGACTCTCGCTTCTTTTCGCCATGTACGTCGCCGAAACTCGTTCTTCAAGTTCGACCAAGACGGTGAAGGACGCCGCACCGGCTGCAAGCATCCATCGAGCAGTGCATCGCCGACGCCAAGAACCACGCCGTCCAGAGGGAAGAGAAATCCGAGGCGCGGTGGTCGGCGTTGATGACGAACAGCGTCGTCAAGCTCGACCTACTCCGGACCAACATCGCCGCGAAGAAGAGGAACATCTATCTGGCGTTCTTGATGGGGGCGGACATGTCGATGATGGACGAGTAGGTCAAGACGTGGTACCTGGCGGAGCGCGGCCTCATATTGAACCAGATGTCGTCGATGATCGCGCCAACTCCCACGCTGACCCCAACACCGCCGCCAAGCCGGCGGCGATGGTGGCCGGGAGGACGCACTACGAAGTGCTCGGTGTGGGTGCCGGGGCGAGCAGGGACGAGATCAAGGCGGCGTACTGGCGTCTGGCCAGGGAGGTGCACCCGGACGCTGCTGGTAGCGGCGGCGACGAGGGGTTCATTCGGCTGCACACGGCCTACCCCACGCTCGCCGACCCCGACGAGCGCGCTACGACCGTGACGTGGCCTGCCGCGCCGCGGCCGCGCCGCGGGGATGATGATGCGGCGGGCGGCGGCGGCTGGGCCGGCGTTCCGGCGGAGGACGTGGGAGGCCGACCAGTGCTGGTAGGACGTACGGCCTGGCAAACGCGCCTGCCCTCCGGGCCCCAACCGGCGGCCGCCCGGTTTGCTCAGGCACGGCGCTGGCGGAAAGTTCCTGGCGACTATCTTGTAACGTACGATCAGGATTGGACGTCCCAGATTGGGTGACGCGGACGCGGGAGCTCTGTACACAGCAAGAGGCGTTTTTAAAGATCTCTTGTGCGTCTGGTCAGCAAAATGTAAATATGTAAACTAATTACTGTAAATTAACGGCCATGGAATATTGTACGTAGTTCTCTTTGATAAGGAATTAGTTACCTCCATGTCGGGCGTTTTCTTCCTCCAAAGTCATCTCTTTGTTTGTGCACGAAATTAATTACCAAAGTCTTGGATAATTTCGCAAGGAAATGTCATAGTTTTAGATAGGCAGAAAAACGAGCGTGAGGACATCTGGCCACAGGGGCGAGGTATGGATAAATGGTCACTCATGTCAAGACCACTACTCTCACGTGTTTCTATGTCTTCAATTTAACTGGTGAAACATATGTTTTTTTGCCATAAAAAATATATCTTAAGATACGTCCTCGAATGAAGGTTCTAAACACTGTGTGTGTGTGTGGGGGGGGGGGTGTATTTCACATGTTTGGTTAGTGAAACTGAAGATCTTATTTTCAATTACTGACTTATATTCCCTTTTGGAGGGAGTAATAACAGTACCTTTGGCGTGTTTCATTTATTGGAGTCATAATCATGTTTGGATTCTAGGATAAATGTGTTTGTATGAGTGGCATTGACCACCCAAGAACATATTCATTCTTAAGGGAGTACCGAGGAGGAAACAATTATGTTGCTAACATCATGGAGCCAGAAACCAAATTAGTTCCCTTAGATTTATTAAAAATATCATCGTGCCATATATAACTCATGTTTTAAATATCAGCATGTTTTTCTTTAGACATGGTCAAAGTAGTTTGACTTAGTATAATGCGATTTTTTATTAAAGTAATTAATAGTTTGCTCCGAAATTTTAGATAATTAGGAAAAAATCTTTCGAGATAATTCTTCGTTTCACTCCTCTTGTATCCTCAGTCGGTTTATCTGCTATGCGACTAGACAAGCAATACAATCATGCCGGTTCCACGAACTGTTCGGTACAAAAAACCATGGCCTAGGTCAATGCTCTCATTTGCGCGTGCACTTTAGCCATTTTATCGCTGACACCCCCCTACGTGTCACCTAGCCCTATGTGTTGGACTCTTCATCCTCAATCATCCCCAAACCTGCCCTCTCTTCTTCCTCCAGAATTCATTTTAGGGCTGCAGTGGACTCTTCATCCTCAATCATCCCCAAAACTGCCCACTCTTCTTCCTTCGGAATTCATTTTAGGGCTGCAGTGCTGTTGTAGGCCAACAATGCAATAAGAGATTCCTCTACCCACTGCCATGAGGTGGTCCTTAAGTGGTCAGGCTCAGGGCCGACCAAATATATGGAAATAAGGCCTCCTTCCCACCCCTTGTTTGTAGGACTCTAAAAAGTAGCATGCTTGTACATTAGCACGATATACAATTTTCAAATCAGCAGGTGAGGTGAATCTTCTAATCTTATCAATCTGAGTTGGTTCAAGCGAATTTAAGAGAGGCTAGGTTAATATAATTTTGATATGGGTACAGGTTTTAGGGAAGTCAGACCACTTTTGTAGAAAAAATCCATCTAAGAAAACAAATGATCAATACTACAACTTACTCAAGTTTGTATTTGTACTACTCATGCAATATAGATATTATGCAAGCTCTAGATTTATCTATTTAGTCACATCTAAACTTGTTAGTATTGATTTAAACAAATCTACCAATTTACTCGATTCATACATTGTAAGACAATCTACCAAATTATATAGATATTTAATGATGCATTGGAAAAATTAAGATAAATACAACTGCACTAGTGTAAATTTATTTGTGGAGTATGATGATAAGATTTTTTGCGTAGATATTTACTGAAAACTATTGTAACAAGATACTTTATTGAATATCAAACTAAATAAAATAGTTTGGCCAAAAAACTGCAAGTCACTTAGCACTAGAAAAATATTTATACTAATAAGTGTCACAATTTTATAAATAAATTTATAACTAAATAAGTGAGTATGTTTAAATACTTAATTTGATGGTTATACTTGTAAAATAGTATTAATATAGTATATTAAAATATTTTGTCAACGAGAAACATAATTTTGTAAGAGTTCTTACTGGGGAGTAGGAAAGTTCAATATAAATAGGGGAGAATAGCTCGAGAATGGTGATAGAAAGGACGAGCTCGCGTGCTCCCGTTACGTGGACCAATAGTACGGCTTGCATATGGAGCCGATATTAATTGACTGTAGAGATACATGAAAGATTTGAAGTGTTGATATTTGACATACGGTGATGGGCCTATATAGCGCGTCTATAACATACGGTGATGGGCCTATATAGCACGACTACGACTCCGTGGGTTGCAGTGATGGGGATTGGTGAACCATTACATTTGGACAGGGTGCTCGGACTGCATGTAGTGTTGATAGGAAAACGGCGTCGTGCAAGGGAGCAGAAAAACTAAGTGGAAATGAAAATGCGCTATGGGCCCACCTATCGGGGTAGCTGCTATTCTGGAAAACCCCACACTTTTGGTTGCTTCACGCCCTGCTTTCAATTGCACTAGTGTTCAATCATTGCTAGCATCTTGCTCAGGGTGTTGTCTGGACCAACATCTTTTTATTGCCGGTGTTTGAGGCGGTGAGAACACACCATTGGCCCAACCATTCGGGATCTATTGGACATAACTCCGGTCTAATAAGCAGCATATAAGTTTGCTAAGCGTTATGAAGAAAAAGTAAACAATAATATAATTAACTTGGATTTGTACTCACTACTAGGGAAATGCCTATACAGGAGCTTAGTAGTGGCGCTTTTTATAAGAAACCGCTGCTACTACTTATTAGTAGCGCTTACACATGGTAACCGCTGCTACTATGCAGTTACCAGTAGCGCCGTGTTCATAAAACACGCTACTACTACAATTGTCAGACCGTTGCCGGCAGGCCAGGCATAGTAGTAGTGCTTGTATGTAGAAAGCCCTACTGCTATTGTACATAGCAGTAGCGCTTTCTACATACAAGCGCTACTACTACGGGCACCTTATCCACCCTCTGGCCCGCACTCGACCTCCTCACACACTCTCACTCGCGCGCCTCCACCGTGCGCCGTCGCTGCCGCCGTCCCCCGCGCCGGTCTTCTCCCGCCGGTCGCCCTCGCCCGCGCGGCTCTCTCCTCCCCCGCCGGCCACCCTCCCCCGCGCCGGCCTCCTCCACCGTCGGCCGACCTCCCGTGCCGGCCCTCCTCCCCCGCCAGCCGCCCCCACGCCGGCCATCCTCCACGGAGAGGTACTCCTCCTCCCTAGTTAATTTTGAACCCTAGCTAGTTGAAAATTTTAGGTTAAATCTTAGAATAATCACTACTAGGAAAAGGCCTACTAGTGGCGCACCAGTTTTGCCTGCTAATGGCGCACTACTGGTGCGCCACTAGTACCACGCCACTAGTATTTTTTACTAATGGCGCACCACTGGTGCGCCATTAGGATCTGGTATACTAATGGCGCACCAGGCAGTGCGCCATTAGTATAGGCCACGGTGCGCCATTAGTATGCCTCCCAGGGGGCCATATTTACCCATGTGCTTTGCCATACTAATGGCGCACTGCGGGGTGATGCGCCATTAGTATCCTTTGGCATACTAATGGCGGACGTTGGGGTGATGCGCCATTAGTATCCTTTGGCATACTAATGGCGCACGTTGGTGTGATGCGCCATTAGTATCCTTTGGCATACTAATGGCGCACGTTGGGGTGATGCGCCATTAGTATGTATATTAGGGATTTTTTTCTTTTCTGATATTTGCACAGATTACAAAATATATTATTGGACAGAATATAAACAGCACCACACAGCAACAGCAGATTCATCGAATACAATAGAAGATTAGTCTCCGAATACAATTCATCATATTAGTCTCCGAATTCAAAAGACCGAACAAAGATAGAACATTACAAGTCTCGAGACCGCGAGTAGCGAGTTTGTATTCACATTACAAGTCGACATCGATCATCTAAACTACCATCACATAGAAGAGAGCTGCGGTCATCACGATGAGCATCATCGCGATGAAACTGGTCTTCATCCGGTTCCTCCAACGCTCCCTCCTCTCTCCCGCTAGATAGCGCGCGTATCTAGATTCCGCCTCCGCCCTAGTGGTGTACCCTTTGTAACTGTTACCGCTGAAACGGTGAACCTGTCTCCGACACTCCTCCCAGTCGTCGTAGATTCCGGGAACCTTACCCTTGTACACGACATACGACGGCATCTCTATGCACTAGCCAAACAACAGACAATACATAAGCAATATATAAGTATGTAACAAAAGGATCGGAAGAGAAAAACAAGACATTAATAGCACGATTCATGGTCCTACTAATAAATAGCATCAATTACATCTAAGTTGAACGACTGTCCAAACCAAAGAGACATACAAGTTCATTAAAGTTTAATTACAACATGAGCTAATCAATGTTTCAGAACTACACATAGCATCACTACTTTCGACTTGACTCATGGGACCGGAGCGTGGATGAAGCCGCCGTCTGTCGTGATGGTCATGAAGTCGTGGGCGTTGTCAGCCTGCATTTGTAGCGTTGTGTCTATCTCACTGTTGGACGGTTAAAATTTGAGGTAGAACTGCCCCGAGGTACGAAGGACATCTTGATGGATGATTTCTGCAAACTCCGACTGGATGCGAAAGAATTCTTGTCGGATGTTCGCGTCCTGGATTGCCGCCAAGTTTGCGGCCCAATCTTTGAGATTATTTGGTAGCAGAAGGTGATTATGGTCCCGCACGATCGCCCGCATGTGATGGAGGGCGTAGTAGGCATCCTTCTGACCGCCAGGCGGCTGCTTGACGCAGGGGAACGTCGTATTGTGGGTGAACACGTGCCTGCCGTACCTACGAGCTGGCCTCTTAAAGGTGCCTCCAGATGCGGCGTAGCCGAGGAGAGCATCATCAAGATTTCTTGATATTTGTGTAGTCTATCTTGGAGTCACGGTCCGGGTCGAAATACGTGGCCATGGAATATTTCGGGCTTAAGAGGATGAGTGTGCAATGTGTGTCACTGCATAGAACACGGAATGTTAGAAAAAAAAGAACAATCGAAATCTAAGAAATCATATGTTACGGGGCGGTTAGGAGATGAGTTACTCGGGAATGTAAGGCACGAGGGTGTTATCCTTATCTGGGTTTGCCAGAATGACGCCTTCGAGGTGTGAACTCGCGACTTGCCGGTCCCCAGCGCTGCCCAAGATCTTGGCACGCATGTAGAAGGGGTCGACTATCACAATGTCCGGGGTCTTGTCTCTAATGATCCGCATCTCCATACTCAGCGAAAACAGCCGAACGAAGGTGTAGTGCAGCGGATGAAGGTTAAGCATAGCAAAGATGTCATCAAACCGCAGGACGATCGTACCCCCGACGGCGCTATCCACAAAGCCCTTGCCCTCTGGCACCTTGGCCACGAAAACCAGGTATGCCACATCATTCTCTCTGAGACGCCGCTTCTCCAAAGAAAGAACACTGTCATGCAGACTCCGCATAGCACCGGTTGCAGCATTGAGCATATTTGTCGGTAGCATCGCCCTACCCGCCACATGCACCCTCCTCGATATATCCTTAGGTGAAGGTGGCCCGTCC
Source organism: Triticum aestivum (assembly GCF_018294505.1). Classification (NCBI taxonomy): domain Eukaryota; kingdom Viridiplantae; phylum Streptophyta; class Magnoliopsida; order Poales; family Poaceae; genus Triticum; species Triticum aestivum. Next base: position 618,540,167 of record NC_057814.1, read on the forward strand.
TGAGCACGGATCGTACTCGGTGCCGGCTGGCTCGCACTGGCGCCCTTGTTAGTCTTTCGTTTCCGTCCCTTCTTCCTGATCTGCTGTAATGGGATCGAGTCTGCTCACAGACCGCCTTCTTGAGCGTGTTGGGGCTGATAATATTTCGCACCTCAGCTATCTGAGGCTCGGTGAAGGCGGCAGCTGGAGGCGTCTCCTGAGAACTGAACGCCAGACGACGCCTATTGCAATTGGGTTTCTCCGCCGTACCAGCTAGACCGCGGTCGTCTTTTTCAGGGTTGGGTTCTTGAGAAGGAGGCCCGCAGAACTCGTCACCATCCCCATGTTCGGCAAAGTACTTATCGACGTTGGAAAATGTACCACCGTCGTTGTCGTCGTCCGGATCCTGTGCCATATGATGTCCGGATCCTGTGCCATAGGGATGTCCGGCATGTCCGGTAGCGTTGCGGCGTTCTTGCCATGGCTTGGCGCTGGCACGACTGGCGGTCTTGTCTGTGGGGTGGTGTCCCCCGCCCCCAAACGAATCTGGCTCTTCGGCCAAAGCAGGGGCCAGCTTACGCAGGCGCTGAGGGTCATCACATCATCTTCGTCGGCCCCAGCGGGTCGAATCGGAGGTAACAACTCATCGCAGCCTGGCAGCACCCGAACCAGTTCAACCCTATACAAGCTGGGTGGCATCGGATTACCGTGGAACACGCGGTTACCCGGTTGAACGATTCTGGCCTTGGCGACATCGACCAACTCGCCGCCCACGAAGTGCAGGAGAGTGCGAGGAACGTCGGCGGCGCCCTGCAAAAACATGTAGGGCGTCAGGGATGCCCAGTCAAAGGCAAGGAGATGAAGTCATCGGCCGAGAGGCTTAGTTACCGTGATGCCGTCGAGCTCGGCTAATGTCGAGGCACCGCCAACGGCGGGCGCGCAACTGACGGAGGGGCCGCTTGCTGGCGAGGTGCCGGCCGGCGTACACCCGGGTGCATTAAGCTCCAATACCCGTGCCGGCGCCGGAGACACGAATACCGCCTCCGCCGGAGACACCAATGGCGCCGCCTGCGCGTTGTGCGAGTTGCTGGACGTGAAGCTGGGAACCGGGGGAGGCCCCTGTTGGCCGCCCGCAATCCATGTCGTCAGCCCCTGAATCAAGTTAGGCACTATGGCGGTGAGCGTCGTTCCCAGTTGTTGTTGCACTTGCTCTTGGACAATCTCCGGAATCCGTGCCACTTGTGCCTTGAGTTCTTGAACCTCGCGCGACTGGCTTTCCGAGCTGGTCTTTTTCTCCTTTCGCCCACCAGTGGTATAGTATGACGACCATTTTGTGGACAAGCCTTTGCCGGCAACACGACCAGCTGACGACGGCTTACTGAGCTTATCCTTGTTTTTCATTACGTTCAACGCCCTATTTAAAGGGGTGTCAAAAGGGGAGCTCTGAGACGACCCCGCGCTACTGCTTTCAGCCTCCTGCGGAAGGAATGTGAACCATTTAGAAATTTGGCTTCATTAATTAGAATACAACCATATGGAGCTAATTACGCGGGGTGTATTCCTTACCAGAACAAGCTCAAGCGCCCTGGTCTTCGGATCCGTGGTAAGCTCCTTTGTTACCGGGTCCTCCTTGTACCGGGCCCTGACAAAGTTCCTGGTCTGCTTGTCACGTAATTTCTCGAAGCGGGGCGGTAGGCCTTGCTCGGCACGCTCCGCGTCCTCCTTGTCCCATATAGGCTCCGCCACTCTGTAACCGCCGGGACCGAGTTGGTGGATCCCTAAGTTCAACTCCCGCATTTCTTTCCCCCACTGACTTGATTCGGAGGTTGCGCTGCTCTCGCACTTGATCTTGAACTCCTTGTAGTCATCTTCGCTCATCAAAGGATATTTCGCCTTGATCTTCTCATAACTATCACCTTTTCAATCATTGCCTTCACCATGCTTCTCCATGTAGACAGGGCCGTGCTCATCCTCGTGAGGGCGGCACTGTTCACTTTATTCCCTGAGAGGCGTGTGTTTGCAAACTCAGCGGGGAACTTGTATCGTTCGTGCAGCTTCGTGAAGAGGAGGCTGCGCAAATTCCCTCGGTCCTTATGCCTTAGGTTCTCGGTGTTGATCGAGACGATGCTCCAGAGAATGCACCCGAGCTGAACCGAGTACCCCTTGACTACTTGTTTGGGCGCCGTTGGATGCCCGTCGGAGTTCACTTCAGTAAATTCCTCCTTGACGGTGCCGAGCATGTTCGGGCGCCGGTCCTTCCGTTGCCTCTTCGGTTGGCTGCCATCTGTGCGTGCGCTGCCATCATCAGTGGTGGCATCCTCGGCGGCACCATCAGTGGTGTCATCCCCGACCCCACTAGGGGTTGTGTAGTCAGTATCGGTGTCTTCCGCGGCATCGTCCTGATAGCGGTGAGGTTCTTCCTCCAGCTCCTGGGACAGCTCCCAGAATTGCTTGCCGCCCGAACCGCCGGCCTCATCGTTGTGGGCCATGTTTCGCTCTAAATAGGAAAAAAGTTTGGTCAAAAAGTTGGTTATTGTCAAGGAACAAGATCATGGTCTCATCATTTAGGGTTTGTCGACACCGAGAGGCATCCTAAAAGCTAAGCTTTTATCATTTAGGGTTTGTCGACGCCAAGGCACCCTAAAAGCCTAAGCTTTCATCATTTGGGCCTAATCACTTGGCTCTATTGCCACCTATGGTTTAATGCAGCAAGAATAAAGGGGCAATTGATCCTACTTAATTAAGTACTAAGATACCCCGGCCCATGCATTAGTCGCAAGTACCCCATATGTCCTATTTTTAGCAAAGTCACGCTAAAATTCACGGAAAATTTCAGCATGACCTTTGCTGAAAATAGGACATATGGAGTACCCGAATTTGCCGGAACGGAAGTTAATCGACATTCCGGCAAACTTAAGGGCCTCTCGGGGTACCTGCAAAATCATCACGACACGATGGTCGGAGACAAAACCCAGCAAACTAGCACCACAATGTGCCTCTACTTTCATATGGATGAAAAGGCCACAATGTGCGTCTACTAGCACCACAATCTTAGTTAACTTCTGGGGACATCAGAAAGTTAACATCCGCCTGATTATTATGAGGACTTCACTGCCACTGTTTACTCAAACTTAAGTTAGTAATTAAAAATATAAAATAGGATAACCCAGTGACAGGACTGTTGGTTGATGTCACAAAAAAGTTGCTAGTCTCAACATGTTCTACAGTTGTTAAAATTATCTTACTGTATTTAGAACAAACTAACACCACAGAGTCTACTAATTCAGGTAGAAGCCATCATTCATTACAAATTTGAATATATGATATTCCAGAAAATAATCTGTCTACAAAATGAGATACATCCCGTTGAACTACCAAAACTGTAACCAACGTTATTACCTAATTATGAAAAAAGTGCAGTACATATAAATTATTTCATCACTGAGAGGAGATAACCAAAAGTTTCCCAGCAATATGATTAAGAAAATGGGATTTAGGCATCCAAATGCCACAAAAGACCAAATCACATTTTTAAACCAAGTTACACAAAGAAAATGCACCTAAGCACCAAGAGGAACTGTTACAACTCCATAAGGTATATCCAAGTCACTGCTGCTCATATTCAAAAAACCTAACTCCAATATAACCAGAAAGATTTTAAAACATTATATCTCCCTGCTGACACGAACTGAAAGCGTAACAAAAATACCATCTTCTTTTGTTGATGCGTTGGTGTTTCAGAGCAGAGGTAAGAAAACCGGAGACCATATATGTAGTTTCTAACATATGCAAGATTACTTAAAAATTGGAGAGCCATGTCGTTTCTACTGGACCTAAATAGAGCTAGCTGCTGGTGTTGAACAATAAACAGCCACACCACACACTAAGACAAGTAACTGAAATGACTCTCTTTGTATTGTAGTAGAAGAAGAAACAAGAGAGAGATGCAAGATAGTAGTATATATAGGTGAGTCAACCTATTATTCTAGGCAGCTGCCTTGCTGGTGATTCGGTGTCGTCGCAACTGGATCCCTCCCACTCGACCTGCGATCTTCTACAAGGAAAAAGTAGCAGCTCAGTCAACCACCATATAATTATACAAGGAAAAAATGTTACTTGGCACAAGTGTAAACGAGAAGCTTGAGGTAGCAGCAGATTGAAGTGATAAAGTGCAAAGGAGAAGCTTGAGCTAGTAAACAATTTATGAATGTTATAAAGTGGGGAAAGTAAAATAAAATTCATGACTAGTCATGGCAGTAGAAAAGAGATGAGATTTCACAAAACCAGAGCCAAGCATAGTCCAGAATGTCAAATTTTCAGTTAGTTAATTATTACAGTCCTTTGCTAAAAGAGATGATCCGTCCAAGAAATTTAATACTAGATGCATGCAGTCTGTTGAAGATCTTTTAGTGACTGACTAACAACAAGTAGCCGAGCTTGCCCAAGAAAGATTAGATTCAGAAGTGCTGGCTGCTGCTAGTGAATGGAGCTGACAGTTATACAGTGTCAATTGACAGTAAGTAGAGTGAGATGATCAAACGTTTGTGCTGAATAGCAGTGGCAGTGTAATGTTAACTAAATACAGTTGGCAGTGTATAGAGTGTTAATTGACAGTAGCTTGTCCTGGATATAACTCATTTTCTAGGTTTACCTTGGGTAGATAGCCCATGAATGCGGAACAGATACTTACATTCATGCCGTGAGATAAACTTATTTTCAGGTATAAACCATGGACAATTACCCGATGATACAGTGCATTTTTCTTCAGTGTATGTCCAGTGCATTTTTCTTCTTCTTTCGTTGAGTAGCATAAATTAGACCTATCATTGTGTAAGATGCAGGAGTACTTCTTATACTCTGTGGCATTGCCATACTTAGCCAAGAGTCCCCATTTCTTATATTCTGTGAGATGCAGTCATCTTTTACTCCAGTTCTTATAGTATTTTGGAGTACATTGCCTGTTATGCTGCTTGCAAGGTTAGCATAGGTTCAGAAATGGGGACTAAAAAATAGTGATTTAATTCTCCAATTCAATTTTCATTTTCAAGTTTAAATTTGAATTTCAACAGTAGTGATTTTACACCCAGTTCAGCAGTGATTTTACCTCGATTTCAACGGTAATTTCAGCAGCAGAGTCGGGGGCGGGGACTAAAAAAATCTTAACCCTAACAGCATAGTGGAGCGCGTGGAAGATGAGGTGGGGCGGCGGGTAGACGGGCACCTTGGTGTGCAGGCGCTCGAGGGCGACGAACTGGCGCTCGAGGGCGGCGGGTAGACGGGCACCTCCCCGGAGAGCGCCTCCAGCCACGTCTCCTCCACGAGCAGCTCCGGACTCGGCGAGGCGGAGGTTGCGGTGCGTGCGGGCGAGGGCGAGGTTGGTGTCGGCCCTGCGGCGCTGCTCCGGCGAGAGTGGGGTGGGGTCGGAGGGGAGGAAGGGGAGGATGGGGAGAGGGAGGCGGCGGGGGCGCGGATTGGGAGCGGACGGAGAGGAACTGGCGCGAGGGAGAGGGACGAAGGGGAACTGGCGAGGGAGAGGGAGGAATTAGCTATAGGGGGGAAACTTACTAATGGTGCACCCCAAAGCGGTGCGCCATTAGAATGTTTTTTTATATAGCAATGGCGCACCCACGATCGGTGCGCCATTAGTAAACTTTTTTTTATATAGCAATGGCGCACCAGCCAGAGGTGCGCCATTAGTAATTTTTTTAATTATTTTTTGTTGCATCTAATAATTTTTTAGAAAATGAATATGAATATGAAACAGTAATATTTTTTTATAAAAACAGTAATAATTTTAAAAAAAATATAATCAAGTTTGTTATTTGAAAATATTTATGAATATGAAAAAAAATCATCAAATTTATTATTTGAAAATATAATCAAATTTGTTTTTTTTTGCAATTTTAGTTGCATTCATTTGTGACGGTGGAGCGGGCCGGGGAGGGTGCGGGGGGGTGCTCGGCGGCGAGGGGGACCGGATCTGGCGAGGTGGGATTGCGATCGAGATGGAGGGGGATCGAGATCGAGTGTCCATGAAATTTAAAAATATTCATGAGTTCAAAAAGTGCCCATGAAATACAATCGAGAAATGAAGGCTACAATTTAAATACAATCGATCTTAGCTAGCTATCTGTTCACAATCTTCTTGCCCTTATTTTTCGTAAATGGAGTTCTTCTCTTGAACGGACGTCCTTTAGGTAGGGTGGTCCTGCTTCTTCTTGTGGTGTATGCTGATACTTCATCAACGTCGTCATGTTCCATCTTCGGGTCACCGTACTTGTCGAAGTCTTGCTCATTGGCGACTCCATCCATTCCGATGATCTTCCTTTTGCCTCTCCTCACGACAACACGACTGGGCTTTGACGGGTCGGTAATGAAGAAGCATTGGTCCACTTGGGAAGCCAGTACCCATGGCTCATTTTTCGCGGTGACGTTCGCGCCTGCGGTCTTGGATTTGGCTTCGGGTATAACCATGGTGGTGAAATACATGTCTTGTTTTATGACGCTCTTGGCCCATCTGACACGGAACATCGGGACCTTCTCTCTAGCGTAGCTCAGCTCCCAGATCTCCTCGATCCTTCCGTAGTATCTGTCCTTGTCGTTACCGGTGTAGGATTCCATCGTTACCCCGGAGTTCTGATAACCATCGCTCTTCATGTCCTTGTCCTTGGTGTAGAATGTGTAGCCGTTGATATCGTACGCCTCATACGTCATCAGGTTGTGCTCGGCGCCCTGTGACAAGGCGAATATGAGTTGTTCTTCCGCGGAAGAATCCTCATGTAAAGGGTACGACAGAAGCTTCTGCTTGAACCAACGCGTGAAACATGAGTTGTGCTCTTTGATTATATCTCCGTCCGTCCTCTGTTGGCCTTGGTCATTGTACGTCTTCTCAATAAAGGTTTTGTGCTCTACCACCCAAGGATCGACGACGTCTATGTGTTGTAGCGCGACTAGGTTTGCTCTTTCAAAGTCGGCGAGTCGACCATCGAAGTCGACATGCATTTCACGGCGACCCTTACGGTGACCCCATCCAGCGAGCCTGCCGAGGTGCCTGTTGACGGGCAGACCAACGGGGTTCTCGATGCCTAGATAATTCATGCAGTAGGAGATGCACTCTTCGGTCAGAAAGCCCCTGGCTATGCTTCCCTCTGGACGTGACATGTTGCGAACGTATCCTTTGATGACACCATTCATCCTTTCGAACGGCATCATGCTGTGCAGGAACGTCGGCCCGAGTTGGATGATATCCTCCACGATATGGACCAGCAGATGCACCATAACGTCGAAGAATGCGGGCGGGAAGTACATGTCACGCTCGCATAGTATCACCACGATCTCTTCCTATAGCCTTCTGAGTTGCCTCACGCCAACCAACTTCCGAGAGATGACGCCGAAAAAGTTGCATAGGCCAAATAGCGTTTCACGGACGTGCGCGTCCATGATCCCACGGATTGCAACTGGAAGTATCTGCGTCATCAGCACGTGACAGTCGTCAGACTTCATCCTGCTGAACTTCTGCTTCGCTGAGTCTAGGTATCTACTTATCTTCCCCGCGTAACTGTAAGGAAGTTTTACTCCTACGAGGCAGGTGAAAAATCGATCGATCTCCTCCTGACTTAGAGTGAAGCACGCGGGAGGGAAGTCATTTCCGGTCTTCTTGGCCTTTTTGCCTTTGCGACGACTTTCCGTGTCCTGCTTCGCCTCATCATCATCATCATCATTAGCGTGAAGCTCCTCCCTGATGCCCATTGATTTCAAGTCTACCCTTGCTTTCGGCCCATCTTTGGTCCTCTCTGGCATGTTGAGCAGGGTACCAAGCAGACTCTCGCACACGTTCTTTGTGATATGCATGACATCAAGGCTGTGGGGCACACGGTGGATCTTCTAGTACGGCAAGTCCCAGAAAACAGACCTCGTTTTCCATACCTTCAGCAGCGGCTCTGGCGCCTTTTGCTTCTTTCCCGGCTCTGGCGCCTTTTGCTTCTTTCCCGGCAGTGGGCAATCTTTCCAATTTTTCAACAGCTCATCTATTTCATCGCCGCTCCTCGTACGCGGGCGTCTTCGGGGTTCGGTTTCACCATCGAACAGATCCTTGCGTTTCCTCCACGGGTCATCGTCGCGAAGCCACCTTCGATGTCCCATGAACACAGTTTTTGAAGACCCGGGATCTCTATCTAGCTGGCGATACATTGTGTCATCCATGCACCTGACGCATCCAGAAAATCCGTGGACCACCTGCCCCGCGAGATATCCGTAACCGAGATAGTCGTGCACCGTCGTGAGCAGTGCGGCTCTCATAGGGAAATATTCTTTCTCTGCGGCGTCCCACGTATTGGCTGGCGTTTTCCACAGCGTGTCTAGCTCCTCTTTCAGCAGCCCCAGATACAAATTGATGTCATTCCCTGGTTGTTTCGGCCCTTCAATTAGCATACTCATGTGAATGTACTTCCTCTTCATGCACAACCAGGGGGGAAGGTTGTACATCCACACAAACACAGGCCAGGTGCTATGTGTGCTTCTCTGGCTACCAAACGGATTGACTCCATCGGTGCTCGCGCCCAGCACGATGTTCCTTGGATCCTTCCCAAATTCTCGGTGTTCGAAGTTCAACGCTTGCCACTGGCTCCCATCCTTAGGGTGACTCAGCATCTTGTCTTTTTTATTTATCTCCGGATCATTTGCGTCATCTTCTCGCTTCTTCTCCTTCCTATCTGCGTGCCAACGCAGGAGCTTTGCTACCTTAGGGTCCGCGAAATACCGCTGCAGACGAGGAGTGATCGGAAAGTACCACACCACTTTTCGAGGAGCTTTCTTCCTCTTCTTGTATCGAGTGACGCCGCACACCGGACATATGGTAGACTCCGCGTGCTCGTCCCGATAAATGATGCAATTGTTCATGCACACATGGTATTTCACGTGCGGTAAATCCAGAGGACACACGATTTTCTTCGCCTCCTCGAAACTGGTCGGGCACTTGTTCCCCTTGGGTAGACGTTCGTGCTAGAATGACATGTTCTCGTCAAAGCATGCATCGGTCATTTTGTGTTTTACCTTCATCTCCAGAGCCATGAGCGTTACTTTCAGGCGGGTATCCTCGGGCCTGCATCCTTCATACAATGGAGTAACCGCGTCTATCTCCAGTTGATCCAGCTTGGCTTTCTCTCGGGCGGCAGCTCTTGCGTTATCCGTCTGCTTGAGAAGCAGCTCTTGAATATGAGGGTCCTGCACCCAGCCCATCGATGGTCCATCGTCGTCTGCTCCGCCGGCATCTTCATCTTCATGATCATGCCCTTCGTCTGCTCCCGCATCTTCCTCATCATCATGTCCGGCATCTTCTACATGATGACTGTGTACAGCATCACCGTCGTGATCATGTCCTGGAGATTCTTCGTCTTCTCGCCCGCCCGAGACGCGGTGGTTGTCTTGCTGCCCTTCCTCATTTCTTGCCCGCCCCCCATGGACGACTTCATAGTCATCTTCATCACCTTGCCACCGATAGCCATCCATGAAACCACGCAAGAGCAGGTGGTCCCGCACCTGCCCGGAATCCGGGTCCGCAATAAGGCTCTTCAGCTTGCATCTTCGACACGGACATCTTATCTCCGTCTCGTTCTTTTCAAGCATCTCGGCCTTCGCGGAGCTCAAAAACCTATTCACGATGCCTTCGGTCATCGTGCGGACCATGGTCGCCTGCGGGGTAGAGCAAAACGATATTTTAGAACCAAGAAAAAATTTGGCATGACTTTCCCTAAAAATAGGACCAAAAAGAATGCATAGTGCCAAAATTCTCGCCGAAACGGAAATGAATCAACATTCCGGCAAAATATTGGCAACTATCGCATTTCAAATACCGGTACCTGCAAACACAAACATATATGCAACACCACAAACATATGCAACCCCACAAACATACATAGATCTAGCTAGGCCATAAAAAGTGCATGTGCACGTTGTTGGAGGGAGAACAACATAAAGATAGCTTCCCCCTTACTTACCTATCAAAAAAAGTAATTTAACCACTTAATTTGGATGAATTTATGGTGCAAATGAGGTGAGGAGGAGGAGGCAGCCAAGACAAGCTTGGAGGAGGAGGTGGGGAGAATGAAGTGGGAAAAGTGAGTGGGTAGGTGTGGCTGTCCAAAATATCTAGCTCGTCCCGGGTTACTAATGGCGCACCACCAACAAATGCGCCATTAGTAACCCTGGTTAGTAATGGCGCACCTGCTGGTGGTGCGCCATTAGTAGTTTTGCAAAAAAAAACACTAATGGCGCACCAAGGAACAGTGCGTCATTACTAGTTTAGTAATGGCGCACTGTTCCCTGGTGCGCCATTACTAGTTTTGCAAAAAAATAAAAAATAAAAAATATATAGTAGTGGCGCACTGTGATGCTGGTGCGCCATTACTAGTTAGAACTAGTAATGGCGCACTGTGCCCTGGTGCGCCATTAGTATGTTTGGAAAAAAATTATTACTAATGGCGCACCTTGCGTCTGGTGCACCATTAGTGTCTTTCACACTAATGGCGCACCAGCCCGTGGTGCGCCACTGCTATATAGTAGTGGCGCACCACATGTCTGGTGCGCCATTGGTGGCCATTCCATCTATAGCCCTTTTCCTAGTAGTGAATGTAGTAGGTTATGATCTTAGGTGTTTAATCTTAGGTGTTTAATTTTAGAATAATGTAGTATGAACCCTAGCTAGTTATGATCGAACCATGTTCAAAATGTAGGTTTTTAATTAGGTGTAGTTAATATAATTTAGGTATTTTAGGTGTTTAATCTTATAATAATGTAGTATGAACCCTAGTTATGATCGAACAATGTTCAACATGTCACATTTGTTGTTATTTTTTAGTTAAAGCAATTATTCTCGCATCGACGTCGACGATGCCTATCCTGCATCCGCGTCATCGACTCGGTGGAGGAGGCCTGCTTGATCAGAGGGGCCATGTCCGGGACTGGGCTCCGCCGGGCTGGTACTGGGAGGTGCTACCTTCCGGGGGGCGCAGCTTGGTGAGGAGCCAGCACGCCGTTGACCCGAACCTTCTTGGGTGGCGGTCGCATGGGCCTGTGATGGTGCGGAGGCTTGAGGACCCCGCGGAGGTGGTACGTCACCGTGTCAGCGAGGAGGACGAGCACGTCCGTCGCTACATGGTTGCGTTGGAGGACAGGTTCTCCAATACATGGCAGGTTCTTCAGGGATCTCACTGGAGCTATGATCCTGTGATGGTTCCTTCTCTTTGGGTGTCCACCGCCCGCACCGATACCCGTCGTTCGCTAGGGTTTTAGCTATATTAGTGAAGTTATATGTATGATACTGTTCGAGATGTATTAGTAATAATATTCGATGATGTACGGACGCAAGAGATGATTTAGTTTTGCATATTGGATGCATGCTAATTTGAATACTAATTTATTTTATGATTTGGTTTTGCTTATTGAATGGTCAAATTGGAGAATTACTCCTATTTAAAATGCTCAAATTGGAGAGCACTATGCAAGGCGTATGCATTTGATTAGTTGATAGCTTATAGGGTTTTTGTTTTTGCGGAAATCAAGGAGCCCCTCCATCATCCCCGCCGTCGTCCCCGTCACCGACCCCCTCCGACCTCGAGGTGAGACCAGCCAAATCTCCATGTCAATATGAGTCCTATAAAATATTTTGAAATGTTTTTGTTCATATTTTCAACCATTGAAGTGATGTAGATATAAACATGTATATCTTCTGTTGCTCAAATAGGACATGTGCTTGCCCAAGTGGCCGGCCATGTTTGCAAGTAACACCTCCAAGTGGCCTATGTTTCGCCGGAGTGTTGATTAATTTCCATTCCAACAAATTTCAGGCACTCGATATGTCCTTTTTTAGCAAAGGTCATGCCAAATTTTTCCTTGAATTTTGGCATGACTTGTGCTAGAATATGTAGGAAATATCGAGTGGCCTAGATTTTCTAGAAAGATAATCAAACGACATTTCAGGTTGACTTTAAGTCTGTGGAGGCACCATATATGAGAGAAGAAGAATCCCGACTGTTGTCGTGGGGGTCGTTTTTCCTTTTTCTCCTTGTGCTAGACCTTTGTTATGCACTAGGGGAAGGAGGAATAACGACCATCACCGACGGTCGAAAAATCAGTGAGGGAGTGTGTCCACCATATATGAGAGAGGACGAAGAATCCCGACTGTTGTCGTGGGGGTTGTTTCTCCTTCTTCTCCTTGTGCTATACCTTTGTTATGCACTAGGGGAAGGAGGAGTAATGACCATCACCGACGGTCGCAAATGTCAGAGAGGAATCAGTGAGGGAGAGTCTCCACCATATATGAGAGGACGAAAAATCCCGACTGTTGTTGTGGGGGTCGCTTCTCCTTCGTTCCCGTGTGCTAGACATTTTGGTGTAATGCACTCGGGGACGAAAGGAGGAGCGATCATCACCAACGGTCGAATGTATACACCACGTGAGCTAAGAGTTTTCAAGAAAAAACTCGGCAGACCGATAGTCAACCCGTGATGAATAATAATGATCTAATTTAGTTTTTCTAGTCCATATATTTAATTGTACAAATTTAATCTTTGAATTATGAACCTAGGAAATGTCGTCGGACGACGAAAGTCTCCCAGGGGAGTGCGACTGGTGAGGCGACGACCGGGGTTAGTGCGACATGCCTCACCTGGACGAAGGTCGGCGCTTCAGCATTAAGCTCCAGGAGACCTTCGATGTTGAAATGGTACGCAACGACAACAAGTGCTTTTTTCGTAATTAAGCACGACTTCTGCTACTTCAACGTGTAATTTTCGTCTTTTACAATTCGACTAGCTTATCCCATGCCATGCAAGACGCTATGTCTTGGAGAGGATGGATTTTGAAGATCACGTAAGTATGGAAACAAAGATAATTCACCTAAGGACCCATCATGGCATGGATTTTGATGTAAATCTACACAATTCCGAGAGGGTATCCCATTTTGGTTGCCCGAATTGGGAAGCACTTTGTAAGATGTATGATTTTCATGAGGGTATGCTTGTCACCATGGATCTGGTGATCATGACATCGCCCAAGACAATATGGACATTTGGGTCCTTGTTGATATGCTTCCAATTCTACCGCTATGTGAGTTTCTCAAATATAGTTATTAAGTAATTTATATTGTTTATTACATAATAGTTGATAGCTTATTTCCATTGATAGCTTATTTTCATTCTTCAAAGAATGTGCGTAAGATGGTAGACAAAACCTACTACACCGATGGCTCAGAATTAATTTATCAGGAGAAAAATCATCTGATCTCATTTATTACTGATCTTGAGAATTACAATAACTATTATCAAACTCCTCCACATTATAGTCAATACGTGCCACTAGTGCACGTGTTGAACTACCGTAACATCCATGGAGATGTCATGGTAAGATTTTTTACTATTACGACATCCGTGCATCTTTTGCATAAATTCTTCTAAAACTCAACTACATTGTTAACTACGAAGTTATTACTATGTTTTTCAACAGAAAATCCCGAAGGATTGTGTGCCTCATCTAATGTTTCCGAATGGTCGCCTTGATGTTATGAACTTACGGCCAGGTCATCCTACGCATCACTGTTGTTTATACCAGATTACTAAAACCGATGAAGACATGACAATCAAAGATTGGAAAAAATGTATGGTCAATCGTAGGGAGCTACTTGGAGCAACATTCTGCGAAGGACAAGAATTGGAGACAGGATAATCTCCATTCTCCGTAATGGAGAGTCATGGCCTATCTTGTTTTATGCTATTTTACCTTAGAGAGGGTATTTAGGTCCTAGCTAATACTCTTGATCATGTGCTAAGAACAATTAAGTAGGGTTGGTTAGATGACTATGATGATGAGTATGACTTATTATTATTATAACGAGTAGAAGTTGTATGATCGATGATGATGTGTAGGACTTGTTATTATGATACCAATGATGAGTTTCGATGATGCATGATGCTAAGTTGTTATATGAGCATGATGAGTTATTATATATATCAGTAGGTGAAATGAACGTGGAGTAGATTCAAATGGAGGTAACATATGGTGCATGTCGAAAGTACTACTAATTCAAACTTGATCTAGTTTGGATTAGTAATACTTTCGATGTGCACCACATGTTGCCTCCACTTGAATCTAATCCATGTTCATTTCACCCACTGCTATATATAATAACTAATCATGGTCATAAAACCATATGATGAAAGTACTGTATATAAAATCACAACGAAAATAAGTTGTATTTTCAAAAATACAGGAAAAGTTAGCAGCAACGCTTTTCAAAAGAAACGCTACTGCTACTTACTAGGTATAGCAGTAGTGCTCGCTTTCCAGCGCTACTGCTAACAGTTAGCTGTAGCGCCTTAGTGGTAGCGCTTGTACAAGCGCTACTGCTAGCTACAAAACAAGCGCTACTACTAGGGCTTTCCCTAGTAGTGACTCGTTAAATAAATTTATGCATCTATTATAAAAATGTAAAGCAATTGTGATGGAGTATTGAACTATATGAAGCAAATCAATTTTAATAAAATATGATGTATTATATAAAGCAAATGACCACAAGCTTAAATACCTGACTTGAGCAGTTTCGGCAGAGCAGCACAAGAATGCTAGATTCATCTTATCTAGCATTCAGGGTAACCCAAAATCAACGGCTTCTCTATTTGATCAGTCGAATTAAACCTATTCCTGGTACCTACCATCTACACCTAATGGGCTAGCTGTACACCAAAATGTCTAATAAATAGTTGGCCACCCTGATGCACAAGACATGGGCTTGGGTGATGCACTGGTTCAAAGTGACGATAGGGACTACCAAAAATGATTTTGGACCCTGATGTGTGTGCATCGGGGTAGGTCCATTGAGCTCCACCCCTGACGACGTCAGAAGAGGAGGCCGCCTTAGAGTACACGCATGCGGCCGCTGTTCTAGCTGAGCCCCCTCCTGACACTATAACATCTGCAGTTTTCACCAACATTCGTAATTATTTCCAAGAGCACTACTGTGCAAATCATTGACAGTCCTCTTAACGAACAACTAATGCCACATCCACATGCACAGAAACCAAGAAACCTAGACAAATCGCCCGCAATTTAAAAAAAAAAGTATATTTGTGATTGGGATATCGCTGATGGATGCACAACATTTGATAGTGCTGTTGAGATGGCTTGCTCAACTAATGAAGGTTAAAATGAACGTACCTGGTGGGGCAAGAGATGTGTCGATGCCAATGGGAGTAAATGATCACCGCACTTCTACCGGGAAGTCTACATCTCAGTCTAGAGCCGTCAAGTTCCAGGGTTAACGAATGAGTGATAGAAAACAAGAGCAGAGGAGATGGTGGATTGATGGATAGGAGAGAAGAGGGGTACTTTTGGAGAAGATTCACCTTGAGGAGTTGGTGGACCGATGGAGAAGAGAGGCGTTGGGATGTACAACCATCCTTTGTCGTCGTGGCGTCGCTTGGAGGTCGGGCGGACAGGGCCCAAGGGCCTCGGTAGAGGGAGGGATAGAGGGTTAGCGGACTGGGAAGGGAAGTACCATGGGCGCGATGCTGTCTTGTTGGTCTCCGATCGTTGCCGGTTGCCGGTGCCGCCGCTGGGCGGGAGGGACGCGGCTGATGGGAGCGGGATCTAGTGGGGAGATGAAGGGGGAAGGAGAGATGCGTGATGTGTCCCTCGTAGGCTATCGATCGGTGGAGGCCAGGGTACGACATTGTTAGGAGTATATATATATATATTTTTTTTTTTTGAGGGGAGTATATTTGCGAGATGTGTCATGCGACATTAATGTGATTGGGCGATATATGGTAATGTTAACTGTAATTTTGGTGACGTACGAAAAGATTAATTTATGTGATCGAGCGATTTATGGTAAGGTTAATTAATTTAGATTTGATTTTTAGAGTTTGACCATTTTTGGTTTTTTCACATAAAGACATTACTAAATAACTTGCCCCCGCACGGAAAGTTCTGATCCGTTCAAATTTTCTCCATTGTGTGGGAAATGAGGCAAAAATTAACCCGTTAGAGGGTTGGTGGGAGGGGGGACGGAAAAAAACTAGTCAAAACAAAACTGGACGAAATTAAGTGTTGGGACAAAAAAAAACCTCGACGCAAACCTACCGACTGCTCCATTAGGAGTAGAGATTATTAATTATTGAGCATAGTACAACAAATGCAATTACAACCAAAACATCAAGGATATGAAATTAACACCACAAAAGACACAACACGTATTACCATTCCATCCCCTCTTCAGAAGATGATCTCTAATAAGTATACTATTTCAAAGAGCCAGCAATAGAAGCACTTTGATTTTCAGAGGAGTTTTAACTTTCCAAAGAAACTTAAAGGAAAAGTTCATCTCAGTTAAGATCAATTGGTTACAGAAAGATTTAAATGAATATTTTTTATCAGCACTAAGAGACCAGGTGGATCACATATTTTAGTGGTTGTAAAATATTGGTGGCTAAGCTATTTTTACCGCCATTCCAAACCACCCTTTGTTTTTACGAAAAGGAGGTTGAAACTCCCGGCTCTCTGCATCATTGTGATGCACACAAGCGTTATTACTAATTATTAAGCTGAGTACATAACAAATACAATTACAAGCAAAACATTAGCAAATATGAAATTAACACCTATCAGTAAGACACCTTATTAGTCCACAACAACTCCTTCAAGAAGGGATAAACAACCTCGCGCCATCGCCACGTCCGGACGGAGACAATCTAGACAAGGATTTTCATCCTGGTTGCCGAGATCAACCAACGAAGACCAGCACAACAAAAAGTAGACAACGCCTTCAACAAAGAAACAATACAAGTTTCTCGCTGCTGAGCCCGACCAATAAAAGCCAGGGCAAGAGTTTTTACTTCGAACATGAAGCTAGCGGTGTTCCTATCGACATCTTGAAAATCGAAAGTATGGCAGCTAGCCACATCTGTTTGCACTCCATACCAGAGCCACAAGGAACTCGCATATTGGTAGGACGTCTTTCCACTCTAAACCCCTGTGACGGTCGTCGGGAAAAGAAAAAGAAGAATCTTTTTCTTTCCAAACTGCCCTTACAGAACCATCTCCACGGAATTTCTGATTCCTCTACTCACATGCGTATGCGTTTCCCAGTTCTTGCTGTCTACACAAAATTATGATGCTACCTTTCGTTCTCTAAAGTAAATGTTTCGGAAAACATCGCTATGATTCTGAGTGGTCCAGATCTTATCCACTTAACTGAGCAGTAGTACTACTGATGGTGTCCTCTCTTCATAGGTCATCCATCTTATCAGGATATCACATATCATTAGCATCAATAATGCAAGCAAGCACTTTTGCCATACATACATATCCAGTCCCTATTCATTTCACGGTGACGTCCATGTCCGCCGCTCCAATCGGATCCATCTCCGCCACCCACATGTACGCGCCCGCTTCTATCCCGCTTCTCAACGGGCGGCCGTCGCCGTCGAACGTCGCCATGGCGCTCGTGGTGCACCGGCGTGGTCGGCGTCTCCGACGGCCCACCCACCCACCGAATTGATAACCGCGTCCATCCATCACAGCTCTGCTCACTCGCCCTACTACATGCCAGGTGCATGCATGGCGGACTGGCTTCTTGTCGGCGCCGCCTAGACATGGCATGTGCAGCACGTACGGCTACATGAAGAGCGAAACGTTCGTGAAATCAGGCCAGGGCAAATTTGACAAATTTGACCTATAGTCGAAATCAAATCACAGAATGAACTGTCCGTGAAACTATTTCACGCAGCTGATCCTTGGCGCCTAACTCTCAGGCGCTGCACTAGTGCAACGCCCAGGAGCCAGGCGCTACACCGTGTAGTGTGGCGCCTAGCTCTCAGGCGCTGCACGCTGACTTGGGCACATATGGGTGCGACGCTGGCCGTGTAGCGCCTATCTGTGAGGCGTTGCACAGTAGGGTGTGGCGCCGGCGTGGCGGGCGCTACACAAAAGGGTCAGGGGAGTGAAATAGTTTCACAACCAGTTCATTCTGTGAAATGATTTCGTCCCGAGGTCAAAATTGTCAAATTCATCTCAGGCACGTGATGATAGGTTTGCCGTTGGCCGACGCCGGGCACGGTGCAATATTTTTCTCCTAACACGATACGTGTAGCTTGAGATACTAGCATCTCGAACCATCTAGAACGGGAACAAAAATGCGGTGTAGAAAAAAATCAGAGGTACTGTGACATACAGACTAGATGCAGAACAAGAACAGATACGTACGGAGAAAAATTAGACGAGCGAAAGAAACACCCCCCGCGTCGCCTCCTCTGGCGGCACGGGGGAGACCCCATCCGCCGCCGCTGGGTAGCCACCCCCGTCCACCACCGCTGCGCCGCCGCCGGAGGGCCGGCCGGCAAAGCCGCGCCGCGCCCCGGGATGGTGGCGGCGGGGCGGATCCGTCTCCCCAACTTGCGTCTGCTTTCCCGCGCCCCTCTCGAGATCCATCTGCTGCCACCGTCGGGAGGCGCCCGCTTCTGCCGCGCCGTCGCCGGAGGGCCGGCCAGCTAGGCCGCGCCGGGGTGGATCCGTCCCTCCCGTGCTTCCCCAACACCGCCCCTCCCCCCGCGCCCCCGAGTTCCTCGCGTGCGTCGCGGGCGCACCCTCCCAGCTGCTGTGTTCCTGCTGGTCCGGCGACAGGTGCGGCGTGCTAGGCCATGGCCTTGTGCGCCTTTCCCTCCCCTGCGGTCCCCCCTTCCCTCGGCGTGGCCCAGTCCTCCTGGTGCTACTTGGGTGTGATTTGGGCGGACCTGCGGCCGGTCGCGGGGGTGTTCGTAGCCTGCCTTTTTTGCATTGGCGGACCCCCTTGTCTCCGGCGGCCCTTCCTCCCCTCAAGCCGCGGTGAAGGCTCACACGGTGGCCACGAGGCTACGGTGCTAGTGGCAGTCCCGGGGCTCCACAAGGTGGGTACTTGCTGGTGCTGCTCTGGCCCCGGTGACCTTGGACCCGCGTCTCTCGGGTGTCCATGGCTGACGGCGTCCCTTGCCGGGCAGCTCGGGCCTCGGTGACCAGGCAGTTGCGTCCCTTCCAGCTCGTCTGGCTCACCGACGTCCCGACGGCTATGGCCACGGTAGCATGGATCTGCGTCCCTCCAGTCTCTGCTTGCCGGTGTTGCTGATCGCCGTCGCCCCATCCGCTTGTGGCTTGCTTCGCCACTTGCCCTACTCTGTACGACTCAAAGCCTCCGTTTTCGCCAGATCCAACGCTTGTGGGTCGGGAAGCGGTGCCACCATCCGACAGCAGGTGCAGCCCCGCCAACCCCCCTTCCGACATGGTGGCTCCGACCAGCGTGGCTTCCTCATCCCGACTCCAGATACGGCGGCTATGGGATTGTTCAGCCTCAGGCCAAGGAGAAATCCTTACTCGGCTAGCCGATGCTGGCAGCGACGGCGTTTGCGGATGTCGTTTTCCTTCTTGGAGGCGCTGGCCCTCAGTTGCGTCCCTCTTCGAGCTCAGGGGAAACCCTAGGTCTGGTTCCTCCGGACCGGATGGCGACGACGTTTTGGCGTCGACTTCCTTCTTGAAGGCGCTATCTTGTTCGCTCGTGGTGTCCCCGGTTCTGGCTTAGGTGATGTTGGAATTCTTGCTGGTTCGGCATTGCCATTCTTGATTTGGGTTTGGTTGGTTTAGCTGTGATGTATCCCCTGTCCGGGCTGAGCATCCCTTGTGTCTCTGCTCCGGACACCATGTTTATGCCTGTATGCGTTCGTGTCATGTGTTGTACCTCTATTTGTACTCATTCTACTCCTTCTATCAATGCAATGATACGCAAGCTTTGCGTATTCGCGAAAAAAAACCAGATACGTACAAAGACTTGTGGAAAAAAAATCAGAGGTCACGGCAGATTACTACCTGCAGATGCGTACGTAGCTATCACTTTCAGGCCGACAATTTGGTGGGCGACGTCCACCGGATTCAGATAACCACAAACACTAAGAATAACAAGTCCCCAAAAGTCCAACATCTCGAACCATCTAGAACAAGAACAAAAAACGCGGTACAGAAAGTTCAGGGATACTATATCATTTAGACTAGACGCAGAAGGTGAACAGATACGTACAAACGCGAGTGCAGAAAAATCAGAGGTCGGTCACGGTAGTAGATCATTGCGTGAAGATGCGTACGTAGCTATCATTTTCAGGCGGACGATTTATGGGCGACGTCCACCGGATTCAGATAACCACAAACACTAAAGAATAAGAAGTCTCCAAAGTCCAAACAATGACCACACAATCGATTAGCTCATCATCGTCGCAAGGAAAAATCTACCATGGCTCTATGCATGTGGGGCGACAAGTAAAAACCCATAAATTCTTGTAAAACAAGTCGACGGTATGAACAGAGAGATTCGAGCTTCAAAATTCGAATGTTCCATACAGACGGTAGAATAACAAGTTTCCCGGAAGTCCACATCATGAAAGAAGAATATCATCACAATATGTCAGCGTCGTGAGATATAGCTCGGCGAGAACAATAACTGAAAATCTATCGTTCTTGTTGGGGGAATGAAAACACAAAGTCTCATGCTATTTTTTATAAAACAAGTTGGCTTTTTTTTTTAAATTAACAAGTTGGCAATATTGAACAGTAGGGTGACACGTATGATGTCAACGAGATTTGAAAATTCAAATTCAACATGTCAGCATGCCAAGAAAACAAATAATACTACCCACCCACAGCTAAACTTTATATGCCGTGTCGCCATGCCATGCGGTCAAGTGGACTATCGGTCATATCAGATGCTATTACATGACATCTCGCGCACCGATTCCGCATATTCGTGATCGGACGGCGCACGGCTCCCTTTCCCCTTGGTGGGGAAGAGAAGTTGGCAGCACAATCGGTGGCGCGAAAGTAACGTTCAAGAGGCCGACAAGCAACTCACGCGCTCATGGCTGACTCAGCGGGAGCTCACACATAATCTTCTTCTTCTCCGCATCTTTGAGGAGATAAGATCGAGAGCTGGGCGTACGAGTGCCACCACAGACTCCTCCGTCCTCACCCCTGTCCCGAGGCCCTATAAATCCAGCGGCGTCTCAGCTCTCCTCGACGAGGACGGACAACGGTGCAACGAAAAAAGTATCAAGAACAGAGATAGGAGAATCGATGGCTACGTTCGCGACGTCGACGGCGGCGGTGATGGGATCGGCTCGCCCGGGGCGGGTGGCCGGGCCTCGGCGGTGCGTGGTGGCGCGGGCGTCCTCGACGATGGCGGCACCGGCGGCCCTGGCGACGGGAAGGACGCACTACGATGTGCTCGGCGTGAGCGCCGGGGCGAGCAGGGGGGAGATCAAGGCGGCGTACCGGCGTCGGGCCAGGGAGGTGCACCCGGACGCTGCTGGTGGCGTCGGCGACGAGGGGTTCATCCAGCTCCACGCGGCTTACGCCACGCTCGCTGACCCCGACGAGCGCGCTCGCTACGACAGCGACATGGCCTGCCGCGCCGCCGGGACGATGATGATGCGACGGGCGGGCGCGGCTGGGCCGTCGTTCCGGCGGAGGACGTGGGAGACTGACCAGTGCTGGTAGGACGTACGGCCGGCAAACGCGGCGGCCCTCCGGGCCCCCAACCGGCTGCCGCCCGGTTCGCTCAGGCACGGCGCTGGCGAGAAGATCCTGACGGCTATCCTGCAACGTACGATCAGGATTGGACGTCCCAGATCGGGCGATGCGGACGCGGGAGCTCTGTACACATCAAGAGGCGTTTTTAAAGATCTCTTGTGCGTCCGATCTCAGGTTGAGTCCGGTCAGCAAAATGCAAATATATAAATTAATTAGTTACCTACTGTAAATTAATTAGTTACCTACTGTAAATCTATGGCGTTTCTTCTTCCAAAGTTGCCTCTTTGATTCTGCACGATATTAATTATCACAGTACAATAATCCATGTCAGTCATTCCCTAAGCCTGTCATGTCATGGTTTTGGATAATTTCGCAAAAAACTGTCATAGTTCTGGATAGGTAGAAAAAGAAGACTGTGAGAACATATAGTCAGAGAGGCGAAGTAAGGGTAAATGGTCACTCATGTCAAGACAACTACTCTCACGTGTTTCTATTTCTTCAATTTAACTAGCGAAATCTATGTTATTTGCCATAAAAAAATACTTCATCTTAAGATTCATCATTGAATGAAGGTTCTAAACATTTTGTGTGTGTGTGTGTGGTGTATTTCACATGTTTTGTTAGTCAAATTGGAGATCTAAAGTATGACTGACTTATATTCCCATTCGGAGCGAGTAGTAACTCTAGCTTCGAGGTATTTCATTATTGGAGTCATTTTCCATGTTCAGTTTTAGGGTATATGCGTTTGCATGAGAGGCATGCATTGACATCAGTTGACCCCAGTTATACATTGTAGATCCACCCAAGAGCAAAATCATTTCTTAAGGGAGTACCGAGGTGGAAACAATTGTGTTGCTAACATCATGGAGCCAGAAACCAAATTAATTCCACTAGATTTATTATAAAACATATTATCGTGCCATATATAGTTGATGTTTTAAATATCAGCGTGTGTTTTCTTCAGACATGGTCAAAGTAGTTTGACCTACTATAATGCTAATTTTTTTATTAAAGTAATCAATAGTTTCCTCTGCAGAGTAAACAGAAGACAAAGAACAGAGAATTAGGAAAACAAAACTTTGGAGGTAATTCTTATTTTACTCCTCTTTTACCCCCAGGCGGTTTATTTTCTATGCGATTAGGCAAGCAATACAATCACGCCATTACAGTCATACGAACCGTTTGATACGGAAAAACATGGCCTAGATCAATGCTCTCGTTTACATGTGGATTTGAGTCATTTTTTTTCACATAACACCCCCTACGGTGACACTATGTGTTGGACTCTTCATCCTTAATCATCCCCAAATCTACCCCTCTCTTCTTCCTCTGGAAATTCCTTTTAGGGCTGCATTGTTTTTGTAGGCCAACAATGCAATATGAGATTCCTCTACCCACTGCCATGAGGTGGTGCTCCAAACGGTTAGGCTCAGGGCCGACCTAAATATAGGACAATAAGGCCCAACAGCGGAGCTTGAGCCAAAAACATTAGGGGGGGGGGGGTGATGAGCTTGAGGGGGCCAAACATAATTATTTTCAACTGATTTTTAGTGGAAAATAGGCATGTACAAAGGGATATATGCATGTTTATTTTGGGCGGGGTGGGGGGGGCATGGCCGAGGTTGGCCCCCATGAAGCTCTGCCACTAATATTGCTGCCTGCCCACCCCTTGTTCGTAGGACTCTAAAAAGTAGCATGCTTGTACATTAGCGTGATATACAATTTTCAAATTAGCAGATGAGGTGAATCTTGAAATCTTATCAAACAGAGTTGGTTCAAGCAAATTTCAGAGAGGCTAGTTCAACGATAATCTTGATATGGATGCATGTTTTAGGCAAGTCACACCATTTTTGTAGAAAAAATCCATGTAAAAAAGCAAACGATCAATACTACAACTTACTCGAATTTGTATTTGTAATACTCACGCAATCTAGACATTATGTATGCTCTAGATTTATCTAGTTAGTAATATCGAAACTTGTTAGTATTGATTCAAAGAATATCTACCAGGTTACTCGATTCATACATAATAAACGGTTTTGCCAAATTATATAGATATTGAGGATGCATTGAAAAATCAAAGATATTCACTAGCGTAAATTTATTTGTGGAGTATGATGATAATATTTGTTTGCGTAGATCTTTGGTGAAAACTATTGTAACAAGATATATACTTTGTTAATTATCCAAACTAATTAAAAATAGTTTGGCCGAAAAACTGCAAGTCACTTAGCACTAGAAGAGTATTTATACTAAAAAATACCACAATTTTATGAAGTTATTATAATTAAATATGTGAGCATGTTTAAATACTTAATTTTGATAGTTATACTTATAAAATAGAATTAATATAATATATCAAAATATTTTGTTAACATGAGAAATTCTTATTGTGGAGTAGAGAAGTTTAGTATAAATAAGGGAGAATAGCTCATCATAGTGTCAGAAACTTCATTCTTAATTAAACAACCCTTATGTAGGGAAAATAAGAGCATAAAAGTTTATGAAATCGAAAGATATTGATGTTTTAATGATAGACCAACATCTCCCAACTAATTGCAATCAAGTTTAGATCGCGCTAAAGGTTCTCTGTATAACTGTCGTGGTCGATAACATCCACCTCAGAAAAATCATGCTCCGTAGGAATAAAAGTATCATGCCCAACATCATCCCATCTTGCCGAGTCATCCTAAGATCCGTAAGAATAGATGAATAGCGGTTATGATTTTTCATCTCGCTATTTTGGTGATTTTATTAATCAGACACTAACAGAATATTATAGAAGCGAGAGCGACAACTATGAAGACAACGTGTAGTTGATTGCACCACTACTTAAAAAACTTTTTAGGAAAATCTCATCCTACTCAAGCACTCTGAGCAACACTTGGGAGCACAAACAAAAAAATATCCAAACTAAATAAAAATAGTTTTTGACACAAAATGCAAGTCACTTAGCACTAGAAAATTATTTATACTAATAACTATCACAATTATTTTAGGAAAAATTTATAATAAAATACATGACCATCGCCTCTAACATCTCTACTATTTCTACCAGGTGTCTGAACCAGGTACATTTATAGTAAGAGCTAGCATCGCTGGCCTGGAAGAGGTCGTTGAGGTGTTAGATACCCTTGGCAGCTTACTAGTGTGGGTAAAAGGATAAAAAGGAGAAGATGAAAGCCGTGAGCTTAAAAAAGATTCACTTTTTGATGATAGTCTAGGATCTTCGAGTTCTGTCTTTTGGCGTCTGGACACTGGGTAGGCCACAATCTGGTCCGTTCAAATGGGCTTTGGGATTTGGAATCTGTCAGGCTGGTGACAGGCTAGCTAGGCAACAAATATGGGTCGGTATACCCCCTATTAGAAGCCTAATAGAACATGTTTAGCCCATTTGCCTGCTCGTATTTGTCCGCTTAACCTTGCCGCATTGTCCTTCACCAGATGTCTTGGCTCATGCGTCTCTTTCTCTCTCCCCAAACGTGACGGAGGCGCCGTTACTCTCGAGCAAGATGTGTTTCCTGAATGTTGACGATCACAGCTACGTCTTTTTTCGATCCACCCATTATGACCGCGCTTAGAGCTGCTTCATATTTCATGGATTTGAGTTCCTTTACCTAAGCAACCCTGCTTCTGCAGGATTGTGTTTTCCCACTGGACTTAATATTTTGATTATGTTTTTTTTTCTTTTTGCTGCTAAATCCATGTGCCTGTTTAGGTTGTTATTCGTTTAGTTGGAAAAAGTTGTGGTTTCCCTATCGTTGATTCGTTTACTCCTATTGTCCTCATATCCCATATTTACGAGTGGATGTGTGCTCACAACAAGGGCTTTCACAACACTTTGGCAAGAGTATTAATTTCTAGTTTTTGGACTGGATTGTGATCACAGTTGCTACCAAAAACACTTAAAATAAAAATTGGCATGGGTATGAGGCCTTGATTCTTACAACTATATTTTTGTGGTCGAGATCATCACGATCTTAATTTGTGCTCCGGAAAACAACCATTAAGACGTTCTTACAATGCCTCGAAGTGGGGATTGTGTTCAAATTACATCTTCACCGAAACATGCCCTGCATCAAGAGTTAGTTGTCCAACCATAGGCCCCTTTGATGTCACTTGAAGCTACGTGGGTATTTCCAAAAGAGGAAGGGATGATGCAGCACAGCGGCGGTAGGTATTTCCCTCAGATATGAAACCAAGCTTATCGAACCAGTAGGACAACCAAGCAACCCAATGTAAACAGCCCCTGCACACAGATAACAAATCTTCGCAACCCGATGTGTGAAAGGGGTTGTCAATCCCCTTCGGGTAGCGGTGCCAAAAATTGGTGCGTGACGGGAAAATGGTTGTAATTGATTGGATAAATAGATCGCAAATAAAATAAAGTGCAGAAAAGTATTTTTGTATTTTTGGATTAATAGATCTGAAAATAAATGCAAATAAAAGTAGATCGCAAAGGCAAATAATATGAGAAAGAGACCCGGGGGGGCGTAGATTTCACTAGTGGCTTCTCTCGAGAAAAATAGCAAAGCGGTGGGTGAACAAATTACTGTTGGGAAATTGATAGAACTTCAAATACTCATGACGATATCCAGGCAATGATCATTACATAGGTATCACGTCCAAGATTAGTAGACCGACTCCTGCCTGCATCTACTACTATTACTCCACACATCGACCGCTATCCAGCATGCATATAGTGTGTTAGGTTCATGGAGAAATGGAGTAATGCAATAAGAACGATGACATGATGTAGACAAGACCTATCTATGTAGAGATAGACCCCATCGTTCTATCCTTAGTAGCAACGATACATACGTGTCGGTTCCCTTTCTGTCACTGGGATCAAGCACCGTAAGATCGAACCCACTACAAAGCACCTCTTACCATTGCAAGATAAATAGATCAAGTTGGCCAAACAAAACCCAAATATAGGAGAAGAAATACGAGGCTATAAGAGATCATGCATAAAAGAGATCGAAGAAACTCAAATACTTTCATGGATATAAAAACATAGATATGATCATAAACTCAAAGTTCATCGATCCCAACAAACACACCGCAAAAAGAGTTACATCATATGGATCTCCAAGAGACCACTATATTGAGAATCAAGAGAAAGAGATGAAGCCATCTAGCTACTAACTACGGACCCGAAGGTCTACAAAGAACTACTCACGCATCATCGGAGAGGCACCAATGGAGGTGGTGAACCCCATCCGAGATGGTGTCTAGATTGGATCTGGTGGTTCTGGACTCTGCGGCGGCTGGATCAATATTTCGTCGACTCCCCTAGGGTTTCTGGAATATTGGGGTATTTATAGAGCAAAGAGGCGGTCCGGGGGGCACCCGAGGTGGGCACAACCCACCAGGGCGCGCCTGGGCCTCCTGGCGCGCCCTGGTGGGTTGTGCCTCCCTCGGGGCACCCCCCAGGCGCAGCCAGGGCCCGTTTGTGTTCCTTCTGGCCCATAAAAATTCTCCGTAAAGTTTCATGGCATTTGGACTCCATTTGATATTGATTTTCTGCGATGTAAAAAACATGGAAAAAACAGCAACTGGCACTTGGCACTATGTCAATAGGTTAGTACCAAAAATGATATAAAATAACTATAAAATGATTATAAAACATCCAAGATTGATAATATAATAGCATGGAACAATCAAACATTATAGATATGTTGGAGACGTATTAGCATCCCCAAGCTTAACTCCTACTCGTCCTCGAGTAGGGAAGTGATAAAAACAGAATTTTTGATGTGGAATGCTGCCTAACATGTATCATATTTCTTTCTTTATAGCATGGTCATTTGGACTTTTATATTCTTCAAATCAATAGTCTAGTTTTGACATGATAATTTAAATACTCAAGCATATCAACAAGTAACCATGTCTTTCAAAATATCAACGCTAAAATAAGCTATCCCTAGCCCATCATGCTCAACCTTTGATCCATTCATGAAACACACTCACATATTAGCTATGTCCAATACTCAAGTACGATCATATTGCCTCCTAGTTGGTGCTTTTATAAGAGAAGATGGAGACTCAAATTCAAAAAAAATTTGCATAAAATAAAAGATAGGCCCTTCGCAGAGGGAAGTAGGGATTTGTAGAGGTGCCAGAGCTCAAAGCGAAAAACTTAGAGATAAAAACATTTTGGGAGGTGTATCCATCCCACCAACGGAAACGACTTAGAGTTCCCAATACTTTCCATGCATAGATATATCATAGGCGGTTCTCAAATAGAAAATAAAGTTTATTCATTTTTCCACCAAACTTTCACTTTCCATGGCTAACCGTATCCACGGGTGCCCTCCATACCAACACTTTCCAAGGAATTTATTATTTGACAACATAAAGTAAATTCATTTTTTTGCATTTCGGGACTGGGCATCCCTAATACCTTTGCCTTACTCTCGTGCAATGACAAGTGAATAAACACTCATCTTGAGAATAACACATCTAGCATGGAAAATATTAGCCACCCCTCACCGCTCCACGAGCGAAACAAACACACAAAAGAGAAGTTTATTTTTGAAAATTAGAGATGGCACATGCAAATTTGCTTAGAAAGGCAAAAGAATACCACATATTGCTAGATATAGTGGACTCATGTGGCAAAACTTGGTTAAAGGTTTTTGGATGCACAAGTAGAGATCATACTTAATGCAAAATGAAGGCTAGCAAAAGATTGAGAAGCGACCAACCAAGAAACGAATATTCTCATAAGCGAGCATTAAGCATAACTAACACCGCATAATGCACCATACGTAGGATATAATTTCATTGCATAACTATTGACTTTCGTGCTTGCATAGGGAATCACAAACCTTAACACCAATATTCTTACTAAAGCATAATTACTCATCAGGATGACTCACATATCTCATCATCATATCTCAAAACTATTACTAAGAATCAAGTTTATTTTGTGCAATGATCTTCATGAAAGTTTTTATTATATCTTTCTTGGATATCTACCACTTTGGGACTAATTCTCATTTGTTGCTTTTGACAATCTCAAACAAATATAAGTGAAGATAATGAGCATAATATTTCTTTCTCTCAAATTAATTTAAGTGAAGCAAGAGAGAATTTCTTGAAAATTTTACTAACTCTCAAACAAATCTAAGTGAAGCAAGAGAGCATTTCTTCGAAAATACTAAAGCACACCGTGCTCAAAAAGATATAAGTGAAGCACTAGAGCAAGTCCATAGCTTATAAAAAAATTAAGTGAAGCATAGAGAGCAATTCTAACAAGTCATGACATAATTTTGGCTCTCTCAAATAGGTGTGTCCAGGAAGGGATCAAGACTTAAAACACAAAATAAAACAAGCAAAGACTCAGATCATACAAGACGCTCCAAGCAAAACACATAGTATGTGACGAATAAAAATATAGTTCCGAGTAAAATACCGATGGTCGTTCCGAGTAAAATAAGTGAAGCACTAGAGCAAGTCCATAGCTTAGTTGGTCGCTCATTTTTGAATAATAGCTTGGGATGCCGGGTGATACGTCTCCAACGTATCTATAATTTTTTATTGTTCCATGCTATTATATTATCTGTTTTGGATGTTTAATGGGCTTTATTATACACTTTTATATTATTTTTGGGACTAACATATTAACCCAAGGCCCAGTGCAAATTGCTGTTTTTTGCCTATTTTAGTGTTTCGCAGAAAAGGAATATCAAATGGAATCCAAACGGAATGAAACCTTCGGGGGAGTGATTTTTGGAACAAACATGATCCAGAGGACTTGGAGTGGATGTCAAGAAAGAAGCGAGGAGGCCACGAGGTAGGGAGGCGCGCCTACCCCCCTGGGCGCGCCCCCACCCTCGTGGGCTCTCGCAACTCCACCGACCTACTTCCTCCTCCTATATATACCCATATACCCCGAAAACATCCAGGAGCACCACGAAACCCTATTTCCACCGCCGCAACCTTCTGTAACCGTGAGATCCCATCTTGGGGCCTTTACCGGCGCGCCGCCGGAGGGGGAATCGATCACGGAGGGTTTCTACATCAACACCATAGCCTCTCCGATGATGTGTGAGTAGTTTACCTCTGACCTTTGGGTCCATAGTTATTAGCTAGATGGCTTCTTCTCTTTCTTTGGATCTCAATACAAAGTTCTCCTCGATCTTCTTGGAGATCTATTCGATGTAACTCTTTTTGCGGTGTGTTTGTCGAGATCCGATGAATTGTGGATTTATGATCAAGATTATCTATGAACAATATTTGAATCTCCCCTGAATTCTTTTATGTATGATTTGTTATCTTTGCAAGTCTCTTCGAATTATCAGTTTGGTTTGGCCTACTAGATTGATCTTTCTTGCAATGGGAGAAGTTCTTAGCTTTGGGTTCAATCTTGCGGTGTCCTTTCCCAGCGACAGCAGGGGCAGCAAGGCACGTATTGTATTGTTGCCATCGAGGATAAAAAGATGGTGTTTATATCATATTGCTTGAGTTTATCCCTCTACATCATGTCATCTTGCCTAATGTGTTACTCTGTTCTTATGAACTTAATACTCTAGATGCATGCTGGATAGCGGTCGATGTGTGGAGTAATAGTAGTAAATGCAGAATCGTTTCGGTCTACTTGTCGGGGACGTGATGCCTATATGCATGATCATGCCTAGATATTCTCATAACTATGCACTTTTCTATCAATTGCTCGACAGTAATTTGTTCACCCACTGTAATAATTATGCTATCTTGAGAGAAGCCAATAGTGAAACCTATGGCCCCCGGGTCTATTTTCCATCATATTAATCTCCCGTCAACTAGCTATTTCTGCCGCCGTTTATTTTGCAATCTTTACTTTTAATCTTTATCATAAAAATACCAAAAATATTATCTTATCATCTCTATCAGATCTCACTTTTGCAAGTGGTCGTGAAGGGATTGATGATAACCCACAAGTATAGGGGATCACAACAGTTTTTGATAAGTAAGAGTGTCGAACCCAACGAGGAGCTAAAGGTAGAACAAATATTCCCTCAAGTTCTATCGACCACCGATACAACTCTACGCACACTTGACGTTCGTTTTACCTAGAACAAGTATGAAACTAGAAGTACTTTGTAGGTGTTGTTGGATAGGTTTGCAAGAAAAAATCACGTAAATAAAAGCTAGGGGATGTTTAGATAAAGACACAACTAAATTAGTTTTAGTAGGGAGCTTTTTGTTACGAGAAAGTTATTTGTCCCTAGGCAATCGATAACTAGACCGGTAATCATTATTGCAATTTTATTTGAGGGAGAGGCATAAGCTAACATACTTTCTCTACTTGGATCATATGCACTTATGATTGGAGCTCTAGCAAGCATCCGCAACTACTAAAGATCATTAAGGTAAAACCCAACCATAGCATTAAAGCATCAAGTCCTCTTTATCCCATACACAAACAACCTACTTACTCGGGTCTGTGCTTCTGTCACTCACGCCACCCACCATAAGCAAATCAAGAACATATTGCAAACCCTACAGCGGGGATCCCTCACGCTTGCGCGACACGGAGAGCACCATAGGACAGCACCAATAATAAAACATGCAACTCAAACCAATCTTGATCATCAAATAACCCATAGGACAAAATGGATCTACCCAAACATCATAAGATAGCCATACATCATTGGGAAATAATATATAGCGTTATGAAAGTGATAACTCAAGAGACTCTCTATATGAAGAACATGGTGCTACTCTGAAGCACAAGTGTGGTAAAAGGATAGTAACATTGCCCCTTCTCTCTTTTTCTCTCATTTTTTTGTTTTTTTTTTCTTTTTTTCTTTTTTTGGGCCTTCTCTTTTTTTGGCCTTTCTCCTTTTTTTCGTCTGGCGTCTCATCCCGACTTGTGGGGGAATCATAGTCTCCATCATCCTTTCCTCACTAGGGCAATGCTCTAATAATGATGATCATCACACTTTTATTTACTTACAACTCAATATTACAACTCGATACTAGAACAAAGATATGACTCTATTTGAATGCCTCTGGCGGTGTACCGGTATGTGCAATGATCTAGTGTAGCAATGACATCAAAAAATGGACAAGCCATGAAAACATCATGCTAGCTATCTTACGATCATACAAAGCAATATGACGATAAATGCTCAAGTCATGTATATGATGATGATGGAAGTTGCATGGCAATATATCTCGGAATGGCTATGGAAATGCCATGATAGGTAGGTATGGTGGCTGTTTTGAGGAAGATATAAGGAGGTTTATGTGTGATAGAGCGTATCGTATCACGGGGTTTGGATGCATCGGCGAAGTTTGCACCAACTCTCGAGGTGAGAAAGGGCAATGCATGGTACCGAAGAGGCTAGCAATGATGGAAGGGTGAGAGTGCGTATAATCCATGGACTCACATTAGTCATAAAGAACTCATATACTTATTGCAAAAGTTTATTAGCCCTTGAAGCAAAGTACTACTACGCATGCCCCTAGGGGGATAGATTGGTAGGAAAAGACCATCGCTCGTCCCCGACCGCCACTCATAAGAAAGACAATCAATAAATACCTCATGCTCCGACTTCGTTACATAACGGTTCACCATACGTGCATGCTACGGGAATCACAAACCTCAACACAAGTATTTCTACTAATCCACAACTACCCACTAGCATGACTCTAATATCACCATCTTTATATCGCAAAACTATTGCAAGGAATCAAACACATCATATTCAGTGATCTACAAGTTTTATGTAGGATTTTATGACTAACCATGTGAATGACCAGTTCCTGTCATCTCTATAAATAGATATAAGTGAAGCAAGAGAGTTTAATTCTTTCTACAAAAGACATTCCCACGCTCTAACAAATATAAGTGAAGCAAAAGAGCATTCTACAAATGGCGGTTTTCTATGTGAAGAGAAACAGGCAATCCAAACTTCAAATGATATAAGTGAAGCACATGAAGCATTCTATAAAGCCATACTCAAAAGATATAAGTGAAGTGCAAAGAGCATTCTATAAATCAACCAAGGACCATCTCTTACCAGCATGGTGCATAAAAGAAAAATGAAAACTAAATGCAAAAAGACGCTCCAAGATTGCACATATCGCATGAACGAAATGAATCCGAAAACATACCGATACTTGTCGAAGAAAGAGGGGATGCTTTCCGGGGCATACCCAAGCTTAGACGCTTGAGTCTCCTTGAATATTTACTTGGGGTGCCTCGGGCATCCCCAAGCTTGAGCTCTTGCCTCTCTTCCTTCTTCTCACATCGAAACCTTCTCGATCATCGAACACTTCATCCACACAAAACTTCAACAGAAAACTCGGTAAGATCCTTTAGTATAATAAAGCAAATCACTACTCTAAGTACTGTTCCAAACCAATTCATATTTTGTTTGCATTGTGTCTACTGTAATATAACTTTTTCATGGCTTAATCCACTGATATAAATCGATAGTTTCATCAAAACAAGCAAACTATGCATCAAAAACAGAATTTGTCTAAAACAGAACAGTCTGTAATAATCTGAACATTCACCATACTTCTGATACTTGAACAATTCTGCCAAAATTAGGAAAAAAAAATTATAGAAATACAGTGCAATAAGAATCAGAACCATTTGACGTTCCAGTAAAAAATGTAAAATCGAGCACTACAGCCAATGTTTCTGTCCTGCACCGTACGAACCAACAAGCATTGTAAACATCCTAAAGGCAAACCTTGGCACATTATTTTTATAATACAATGGAATTGTACAAGGGGATAATTATTTTTGTTGAAAAGTTTCTGTAATCAAGATTCACAAAGTTTCCGTGAGCATGAACAAAGTTCAAGGCTAGCTCCCACTTCAACAATGCTCGTCTTTCTCACTTTCGCTTTTCTTTTTGAAAAAGTTTTAGGTTCCCCTCTTTATTTTTTTTGTTTTTAAACTTTATAAAAGCACTCAACAGAAATAAATGACTCTCTAAAACTTCCGGGTTGTCTCCCTGGCAGCACTTTCTTTAAAGCCATTAAGCTAGGCATATAGTGCTCAAGTAATGGATCCACCCAGATCCCAAGGTATATCAAAGCCAATTTTAATTAACAATGATTTGGCATTTAGTAGTGAGCACAAAGCAACATATATCAAGCAATCATGAAGTCTAAGTCTCTTCCTATGCATCGGCATGTCATAAAGAACAATTCATGCACACATAGTAAAGGCCGGTGCATAGTATAAACAATTTCTTGCAATTTTATCATATTGGAAACATAGAGAGGTGGAGATATAGTTCCTCTCTCATAATAATTGCAAGTAGGAGCAGCAAGAACATGCATATTATACTCATGAAAATCATCATGTGTAGTAGTAAAAGGCAACCCATCAATATAATCCTTAATAAGCAATAACTTCTCCGATATAGTGTAGTCGGGAGAATTCAAAAAGATAATAGGACTATCATGTGTGGGTGCAATAGCAACAATTTCATGTTTAACATAAGGAACTATAGCAAGTTCATCTC
Organism: Triticum aestivum; assembly: GCF_018294505.1. Classification (NCBI taxonomy): domain Eukaryota; kingdom Viridiplantae; phylum Streptophyta; class Magnoliopsida; order Poales; family Poaceae; genus Triticum; species Triticum aestivum. The sequence continues at coordinate 618,574,216 of NC_057814.1, forward strand.
CATAAGCATAATTCATATTGGCATCTTGGCCACAAGCATAGCAAGCATTATCAAAAAGGGATATTTCAAAAGAATCAACGGGGTCATAGCAATTATCATAGCATTCATCCTTCGGTAAGCATGAAGGGAAATTAAACAATGTATGAGTTGAAGAGTTACTCTCATTAGAAGGTGGGCACGGGTGATCAATCCGCTCTTCCTCCTTTTGTTCTTCGCTCTCCTCCTCATCTTTTTCATCCAATGAGCTCACAGTTTCATCAATTTCTTCTTCCATAGATTCCTGCAAAATATTAGTCTCTTCTGGGACAGCGGAGACTTTCTCAATAAACGCATCAATATCGGAATTGTATTCACAATTCTCATAACAATATTTAAGGATAGCTAAATTTTCAGGTCTGTAAACAGCATCATAAAGATTTTCATATTCTTTGAACATAGATTCAATTTCATAAGCACCCATAAAAGCAACAAATTCTTCTATTTGTTCCACATCATAGTAATCATATATACCTTTAGAATAAGAAGCCAAGGTTTCATTATCATTAAATTTGCATGAAAAGGGAAGGTGTGGAGACTACATCCTAGAGCAACAAGTATAATCATATCTCAAGCATAGTTGCCTAGCATACCACTTCAACATATAAATTTGATCCCATAATATTTTCCCTTTTTGAGTCAAGCGATAATCCCTAAAGTATTCACGTTGATCCAATGTGTCCCCCATTACATAATTGAATGGGGTTTTCTCAGGATTATCAAAGTAATACATAATATCTTTCACATAACCAGCATCGAGGGTTTTAGGAGGTTCCCCATCTCCATGAGTAGCAAGTACACCTAATTTTTTTTTGGTATTTCATGTTCCATATCCATAACTAAAGATAAAGAACAACTAAGAACAGCAAATAAAAATTACTTAGTGATAAAGCAAACAAGAACACACGAGAATATTCACCCCATGCTATTGCTCACCGGCAACGGTGCCACAAAAAGGTCTTGATAACCCACAAGTATAGGGGATCGCAATAGTTTTCGATAAGTAAGAGGGTCGAACCCAACGAGGAGCTAAAGGTAGAACAAATATTCCCTCAAGTTCTATCGACCACCGATACAACTCTACGCACACTTGACGTTCACTTTACCTAGAACAAGTATGAAACTAGAAGTACTTTGTAGGTGTTGTTGGATAGGTTTGCAAGAAAAAATCACGTAAATAAAAGCTAGGGGCTGTTTAGATAAAGACACAACTAAATTAGTTTTAGTAGGGAGCTTTTTGTTACGAGAAAGTTATTTGTCCCTAGGCAATTGATAACTAGACCGGTAATCATTATTGCAATTTTATTTGAGGGAGAGGCATAAGCTAACATACTTTCTCTACTTGGATCATATGCACTTATGATTGGAACTCTAGCAAGCATCTGCAACTACTAAAGATCATTAAGGTAAAACCCAACCATAGCATTAAACATCAAGTCCTCTTTATCCCATACACAAACAACCTACTTACTCGGGTATGTGCTTCTGTCACTCACGCCACCCACCATAAGCAAATCAAGAACATATTGCAAACCCTACAGCGGGGATCCCTCACGCTTGCACGACACGGAGAGCACCATAGGACAGCACCAATAATAAAACATGCAACTCAAACCAATCTTGATCATCAAATAACCCATAGGACAATACAGATCTACTCAAACATCATAAGATAGCCATACATCATTGGGAAATAATATATAGCGTTGAGCACCATGTTTAAGTAGAGATTACAGCGGGTAAGAGAGAGGTTACACCGCTGCATAGAGGGGGGAAGAGTTGGTGAAGATGGCGGTGAAGTTGTTGGTGAAGATTGCGGTGATGATGATGGCCACAGCAGCGTTCCGGCGCCACCGGAAGAGAAGGGGAGAGGGGGCCCCTTCGTCTTCTTCTTCCTTGACCTCCTCCCTAGATGGGAGAAGGGTTTCCCCTCTGGACCTTGGCCTCCATGGCGTGGGAGGGGCGAGAGCCCCTCCGAGATTGGATCTATCTCTCTGTCTCTCTCTGTTTCTGCGTTCTTTCTGGCTGCCCTTTCACCGTTTCGTATATATATGGAGATCCGTAAATCCGATTGGACTGAAATCTTCGCCTCGATTTTTTCCTAAAAATTAGCTTTCTTGCGGCTGAAGAAGGGCATCAACCGCCTTACGGGGGGTCCACGAGGGTCAAGGGCGCGCCCCCTGCCTCGTGCCTCCCTCAGGCACCGTCTCGCGTGGATTTTCCTTCCCATATTCTCTGAATATTCCAAAAATAATATCCGTCCGTTTTTATCCCGTTTGGACTCCGTTTGATATGGATATTCTGCGAAACATAAAACATGCAACAGACAGGAACTGGCACTGGGCACTGGATCAATATGTTAGTCCCAAAAATAGTATAAAAAGTTGCCAAAAGTATATGGAAGTTGTATAATATTGGTGTGGAACAATAAAAAATTATAGATACGACGGAGACGTATCAATTGACAACCCCTTTATCGCGTTGGTTGCAAGGTTCTTATTTGATTGTGTAGGTACGAGGGACTTGCGTGTGGCCTCCTACTGGATTGATACCTTGGTTCTCAAAAACTGAGGGAAATACTTATGCTACTTTGCTGCATCACCCTTTCCTCTTCAAGGGAAAACCAACGCATGCTCAAGAGGTAGCAAGAAGGATTTCTGGCGCCGTTGTCGGGGAGTCTATGCACAAGTCAAGACATACCAAGTACTCATCACAAACTCTTATCCCTCGCATTACATTATTTGCCATTTGTCTCTCGTTTTCCTCTCCCCCACTTCACCCTTGCCATTTTATTCGCCCTCTCTTTCTGTTCGCCTCTTTTTCGCTTGCTTCTTGTTTGCTTGTGTGTTGGATTGCTTGCTTGTTACGATGGCTCAAGATAATACTAAATTGTGTGACTTTTCCAATACCAACAACAATGATTTTCTTAGCACCCGGTTGCTCCTATTACCGATGCTGAATCTTGTGAAATCAATGATGCCTGAATCTTGTCATGAAAGATCAATTCGCCGGCCTTCCTAGTGAAGATGCCGCTACCCATCTAAACAGCTTTGTTGATTTGTGTGATATGCAAAAGAAGAAAGATGTGGATAATGATATTGTTAAATTGAAGCCATTTCCTTTTTCGCTTAGAGATCGTGCTAAAACTTGGTTTACATCTTTGCCTAAAAATAGTATTGATTCTTGGAATAAGTGCAAAGATGCTTTTATCTCTAAGTATTTTCCTCCCGCTAAGATCATCTCTCTTAGAAATGATATTATGAATTTTAAGCAACTTGATCATGAACATGTTGCACAAGCTTGGGAGAGGATGAAATTAATGATACGTAATTGCCCTACACATGGTTTGAATTTATGGGTGATTATACAAAAAAATTATGCCGGATTGAATTTAGCTTCTAGAAATCTTTAAGATTTGGCCGCGGGAGGCACTTTTATGGAAATCACTTTAGGAGAAGCTACTAAACTCCTAAATAATATTATGGTTAATTATTCTCAATGGCACACTGAAAGATCTACTAGTAAAAAGGTGCATGCAATTGAAGAGATTAATGTTTTAAGTGGAAAGATGGATGAACTTATGAAATTGTTTGCTAATAAGAGTGTTTCTTCTGATCCCAATGATATGCCTTTGTCTACTTTGATTGAGAATAATAATGAATCTATGGATGTGAATTTTGTTGGTAGGAACAATTTTGGTAACAACGCTTATAGAGGAAACTTTAATCCTAGGCCGTATCCTAGTAATTCCTCTAATAATTATGGTAATTCCTACAACAACTCTTATGGAAATTTTAATAAGATGCCCTCTGATGTTGAGACTAGTGTTAAAGAATTTATGATTTCTCAAAATAATTTCAATGCTTTGCTTGAAGAAAAATTGCTTAAGGTTGATGAGTTGGCTAGGAACGTGGATATAATTTCTCTTCATGTTGATTCTTTGAAACTTAGATCTATTCCACCTAAGCATGATATCAATGAGTCTCTCAAAGCTATGAGAATTTCCATTGATGAGTGCAAAGAAAGAACCGCTAGGATGCGTGCTAAAAAATATTGCTTTGTGAAAGAGTGTTCTTCTAGTTTTCATGATAATAAGGATGAAGATTTAAAAGTGATTGATGTTCCTCCTATTAAATCTTTGTTTTGCAATATGAATCTTGATAATGATGGGACTGGAGATGAGTCAACTTTAGTTAAAAGGCGTCCCAATGATTCGGAGTTTTTAGATCTTGATGCAAAAATTGGTAAAAGTGGGATTGAAGAGGTCAAAACTTTACATAGCAATGAACCCACTATTTTGGATTTCAAGGAATTTAATTATGATAATTGTTCTTTATTAGATTGTATTTCCTTTTGGCAATCCGTGATAAATTCTCCTCATGCTTATAGTCAAAATAAAGCTTTTACTAGACATATCGTTGATGCTTTAATGCAATCCTATGAAGAAAAGCTTGAATTAGAAGTTTCTATCCCTAGAAAACTTTATGATGAGTGGGAACCTACTATTAAAATTAAAATTAAAGATCATGAATTCTATGCTTTGTGTGATTTGGGTGCTAGTGTTTCCACAATTCCAAAAACTTTGTGTGATGTGTTATGTTTCCGTGAATTTGATGATTGTTCTTTAAACTTGCACCTTGCGGATTCCACCATTAAGAAACCTATGGGAAGAATTAATGATGTTCTTATTGATGCAAATAGGAATTATGTGCCCATAGATTTCATTGTTCTTGATATAGATTGCAATCCCTCATGTCCTATTATTCTTGGTATATTTTCCTTAGAACGATTGGTGCAATTATTGATATGAAAGAAGGGAATATTAGATTCCAATTTCCGTTAAGGAAAGGCATGGAACACTTTCCTAGAAAGAAAATTAAATTACCTTATGAATCTATTATGAGAGCCACTTATGGATTGGATGCCAAAGACGATAATACCTAGATCTATCCTTGCCTTTATGCCTAGCTAGGGGCGTTAAACGATAGCGCTTGTTGGGAGGCAACCCAATTTTATTTTTGTTTTCTGTTTTTTGGTTATGTTTAGTAATAAATCTTTGATCTAGCCTCTGGTTAGATGTGTTTTCATGTTTTAATTAGTGTTTGTGCCAAGTAGAACCATCGGGAAGACTTGGGTGAAGTCTTTTTGATCTTGCTGTAAAAAACAGAAACTTTAGCGCTCACGAGATTAGCTACAAATTTTTACTGGAGAGTGATATTTAGTTGATTCTTTTTGCAGATAATTAATAGATAAATTCCTCACGTCCAGAAATTTATTTTAGAATTTTTGGAGTTCCATAAGTATACGTTTGATACAGATTACTACAGACTGTTCTGTTTTTGACAGATTCTGTTTTTTGTGTGTTGTTTGCTTATTTTGATGAATCTATGGCTAGTATCGGAGGTTATGAACCATAGAGAAGTTGGAATACAGTAGGTTTAACACCAATATAAATAAAGAATGAGTTCATTACAGTACCTTAAGGTGGTGGTTTGTTTTCTTTCACTTACGGAGCTCATGAGATTTTCTGTCAATTGATGGGCATCTCCCTAGCCCGTTGATTAGCCGCGTCAATGTGAGACTTTCTCCTTTTTGTCTTCTCCACATAACCCCCATCATTCTATTCCACCCATAGTGCTATATCCATGGCTCATTCTCATGTATTGCGTGAAAGTTGAAAAAAGTTTGAGATTACTAAAGTATGAAACAATTGCTTGGCTTGTCATCGGGGTTGTGCATGAGGAGAGCATTCTTGTGTGACGAAAATGGAGCATGACCAAACTATATGATTTTGTAGGGATGAACTTTCTTTGGCCATGTTATTTTGAGAAGACATGATTGCTTATGTTACTATGCTTGAAGTATTATTATTTTTATGTCAATATTAAACTTTTATCTTGAATCTTTTGGATCTGAACATTCATGCCACAATAAAGAAAATTACATTGAAGAATATGCTAGGTAGCATTCCACATCAAAAATTCTGTTTTTATCATTTACCTACTCGAGGACGAGCAGGAATTAAGCTTGGGGATGCTTGATACGTCTCCAACGTATCTATAATTTTTGATTGTTCCATGCTATTATATTATCTGTTTTGGATGTTTAATGGGCTTTATTATACACTTTTATATTATTTTTGGGACTAACCTATTAACCCAAGGCCTAGTGCAAATTGCTGTTTTTTTTGCCTATTTCAGTGTTTCGCAGAAAAGGAATATCAAACGGAATCCAAACGGAATGAAACCTTCAGGAGAGTGATTTTTGGAACAAACGTGATCCAGAGGACTTGGAGTGGACGTCAAGAAAGAAGCGAGGAGGCCACGAGGTAGGGAGGAGTGCCTGCCCCCCTGGGCGCTCACGAGATTAGCTGCAAATTTTTACTGGAGAGTGATATTTAGTTGATTCTTTTTGCAGATGATTAATAGATAAATTCCTCACATCCCGAAATTTATTTTAGAATTTTTGGAGTTCCATAAGTATACGTTTGATACAGATTACTACAGACTGTTCTGTTTTTGACATATTCTGTTTTTTGTGTGTTGTTTGCTTATTTTGATGAATCTATGGCTAGTATCGGAGGTTATGAACCATAGAGAAGTTGGAATACAGTAGGTTTAACACCAATATAAATAAAGAATGAGTTCATTACAGTACCTTAAGGTGGTGGTTCGTTTTCTTTCACTAACGGAGCTCATGAGATTTTCTGTTAAGTTTTGTGTTGTGAAGTTTTCAAGTTTTTGGGTAAAGATTTGATGGATTATGGAACAAGGAGTGGCAAGAGCCTAAGCTTGGGGATTCCCATGGCACCCCAACGTAAAATCCAAGGACCACCAAAAGCCTAAGCTTGGGGATGCCCCGGAAGGCATCCCCTCTTTTGTCTTTGTCCATCGGTAACTTTACTTGATGCTATATTTTTATTCACCACATGATATGTGTTTTGCTTGGAGCGTCTTGTATGATTTGAGTCTTTGCTTTTTAGTTCACCACAATCATCGTTGCTGTACACACCTTTTGGGAGAGACACACATTAATCGGAATTTATTAGAATACTCTATGTGCTTCACTTATATCTTTTGAGCTAAATAATTTTGCTCTAGTGCTTCACTTATATCTTTTAGAGCATGGTGGTGGTTTTATTTTATAGAAATTATTGATTTCTCATGCTTCACTTATATTATTTTGAGAGTCTTTTAGAACAGCATGGTAATTTGCTTTGGCTATAAAATTAGTCCTAATATGATAGGCATTCAAGATGGATATAATAAAAACTTTCATATAAGTGCGTTGAATACTAAGAGAAGTTTGATACTTGATGATTGTTTTGAGATATGGAGATAGTAATATTAGAGTTGTGCTAGTTGAGTAGTTGTGAATTTGAGAAGTACTTGTGTTGAAGTTTGCAAGTCCCGTAGCATGCACATATGGTAAATGTTGTGTAACAAATTTGAAACATGAGGTGTTCTTTGATTGTCATCCTTATCAGTGGCGGTCGGGGACGAGCGATGGTATTTTCCTACTAATCTATCCCCCTAGGAGCATGCGTGTAGTGCTTGGTTTTTGATGACTTGTAGATTTTTGCAATAAGTATGTGAGTTCTTTATGACTAATGTTGAGTCCATGGATTATACGCACTCTCACCCTTCCATCATTGCTAGCCTCTTCAGTACTGTGCATTGCCCTTTCTCACCTTGAGAGTTGGTGCAAACTTCGCCGGTGCATCCAAACCCCGTGATACGATACGCTCTATCGCACATAAACCTCCTTATATCTTCCTCAAAACAGCCACCATACCTACCTATTATGGCATTTCCATAGCCATTCCAAGATATATTGCCATGCAACTTTCCACCGTTCCATTTATTATGACATGCTTCATCATTGTCATATTGCCTTGCATGATCATGTAGTTGACATTGTATTTGTGGCAAAGCCACCATGCATATTATTTCATACATGTCACTCTTGATTCATTGCCCATCCCGGTACACCGCCGAAGGCATTCATATAGAGTCATATTTTGTTCTAGTATCGAGTTGTAATCATTGAGTTGTAAATAAATAGAAGTGTGATGATCATCATTAATAGAGCATTGTCCCAATTAAAAAAGAGAAAGGCCAAAAAAAAGGAAAGGCCCAAAAAAAGAAAAAGAAATAAAAAGGGACAATTCTACTATCCTTTTTCCACACTTGTGCTTCAAAGTAGCACCATGATCTTTATGATAGAGAGTCTCTTGTTTTGCCACTTTCATATACTAGTGGGAATTTTTCATTATAGAACTTGGCTTGTATATTCCAACAATGGGCTTCCTCAAATGCCCTAGGTCTTCGTGAGCAAGCAAGTTGCATACACACCCACTTAGTTTCTTTTGTTGAGCTTTCATACATTTATAGCTCTAGTGTATCCGTTGCATGGCAATCCCTACTCCTTGCATTGACATCAATTGATGGGCATCTCCCTAGCCCGTTGATTAGCAGCGTCAATGTGAGACTTTCTCCTTTTTGTCTTCTCCACATAGCCCCCGTCATTCTATTCCACCCATAGTGCTATATCCATGGCTCACGCTCATGTATTGCGTGAAAGTTGAAAAAAGTTTGAGATTACTAAAGTATGAAACAATTTCTTGGCTTGTCATCGGGGTTGTGCATGAGGAGAGCATTCTTGTGTGACAAAAATGGAGCATGACCAAACTATATGATTTTGTAGGGATGAACTTTCTTTGGCCATGTTATTTTGAGAAGACATGATTGCTTAGTTAGTATGCTTGAAGTATTATTATTTTTATGTCAAGATTAAACTTTTATCTTGAATCTTTCGGATCTGAACATTCATGCCACAAAAAAGAAAATTACATTGAAGAATATGCTAGGTAGCATTCCACATCAAAAATTCTGTTTTTATTATTTACCTACTCGAGGACGAGTAGGAATTAAGCTTGGGGATGCTTGATATGTCTCCAACGTATCTATAATTTTTGATTGTTCCATGCTATTATATTATCTGTTTTGGATGTTTAATGGGCTTTATTATACATTTTTATATTATTTTTGGGACTAACCTATTAACCCAAGGCCTAGTGCAAATTGCTTTTCTTTTGCCTATTTCAGTGTTTCGCAGAAAAGGAATATCAAACGGAATCCAAACGGAATGGAACCTTCGGGAGAGTGATTTTTGGAACAAACATGATCCAGAGGACTTGGAGTGGACGTCAAGAAAGAAGCGAGGAGGCCACGAGGCAGGGAGGCGTGCCTGCCCCCCTGGGCGCGCCCCCCATCCTCGTGGGCCCCTCACAGCTCCACCGACCTACTTCTTCCTCCTATATATACCCATATGCGTTGTATTGTATTGTTGCCATCGAGGATAAAAAGATGGGGTTTATATCATATTGCTTGAGTTTATCCCTCTACATCATGTCATCTTGCCTAATGCGTTACTCTGTTCTTATGAACTTAATACTCTAGATGCATGCTGGATAGCGGTCGATCTGTGGAGTAATAGTAGTAGATGCAGAATCGTTTCGGTCTACTTGTCGCGGATGTGATGCCTATATACATGATCATGCCTAGATATTCTCATAACTATGCACTTTTCTATCAATTGCTCGACAGTAATTTGTTCACCCACCATAATACTTATGCTATCTTGAGAGAAGCCACTAGTGAAACCTATGGCCCCGGGGTCTATTTTCCATCATATTAATCTCCCATCAACTAGCTATTTCTGCCGCCGTTTATTTTGCAATCTTTACTTTTAATCTTTATCATAAAATACCAAAAATATTATCTTATCATCTCTATCAGATCTCACTTTTGCAAGTGGCCGTGAAGGGATTGACAACCCCTTTATCGTGTTGGTTGCAAGGTTCTTATTTGTCTGTGTAGGTACGAGGGACTTGCGTGTGGGCTCCTACTGGATTGATACCTTGGTTCTCAAAACTGAGGGAAATACTTACGCTACTTTGCTGCATCACCCTTTCCTCTTCAAGGGAAAACCAACGCATGCTCAAGAGGTAGCACCGGGGCATCCCCAAGCTTAGGCTCTTCTACTCATTATTCCTTCATCCATCGTAAGATAACCCAAACCTTGAAAACTTCAATCAGACAAAACTCAACATAACCATCGTGAGATCTGTTAGTATAAGAATAATAAATCACTACGATAAGTGATGTATCAAACCAATTCATATTTTGTTCTTGTATTATATCTAATGTATTCCAACTTTTCTATGGCAGATCATCAAACAAAACCATAGAGCCATCAAAATAAGCACACAACACAAGGAAAACGGAATCTGTCAAAACAGAACAGTCTGTAGCAATCTAACTATTTCGAATACTTCTGTAACTCCAGAAATTCTGAAAAATTAGGACGACCTGAGAAATTTGTATATTGATCTACTTCAAGTGGAATGGTTATTTTATCGCTCTGTGATAAAAAATGATAATTATTTTCGTGAGCGCAAATGTTTATGTTTTTTCAGCAAGATCAAACAACTATCACCCAAGAAGATCCTAAAGGCTTTACTTGGCACAAACACTAATTAAAACATAATAAACACAATCATAATAGTAGCATAATTGTGCTAACACTCAAAAACAGGAAACCAAAAACAAAAATAAACTTTATTCATTGGTTGCCTCCCAACAAGCGCTATAGTTTTACGCCCTTAGCTAGGCATAAAGCAAGGATCTAAGTTTTGTCATCTTTGTCCAACTCTTCAGTCAAACACTTAGAATCCTTCAAGGATTGAGCATAAAGATTTTCAATGACAACACTTCTAGGAATAAATCCAAAGATTTCATTCTTGCAAAAAGGATCTCTTATCACTTCAACAAAATCCAGGTCGATACCAATCATCTTAAGATCTTCTTTATTATTATCACCAGAGGTTGCACCCTTGTTCTTGGAAGCTCTACCAATTTTAACGGGAGTTATTTTGATAGTTTTAGCGGAAGCGAAAGCCGTACTTAGATTACTAAAAATTTCTTCTAATTTATAAATCCAAGAAGGGCTTTCTTCTATTCTTTCATGAATTATGGTACCCTTTTCCCTTAGCAACTTAAGAATATCTCCCGCTTTTGACCCCATATTAGTGGCAAAATTATGTATCTTTTTATCTATAATTCCCATATGATCTTCGATGAGCATTTTCTTTTCCATAGCATCTAGTCTTTCCATAACATGCTCAAGAGTCAAAGTTGTTTCATTAATCATAAGGGGTGGTGAGCCCATTAAATTTCCCATAGCATTAAAGGCATCAAGAGAAGGACACATCAAGAAATTTCCACCGGTAATCGTATCAAGGATGAATCTATACCAAGTGGTGATGCCAACATAAAAACAACGAAGAAGAACAACAGTGGATTGCTTACGGGTAGATCTATTATGAGCATTGCAAATCCTATACCAAGCATATTTTAAATTTTCTCATCCCCTTTGTTTAAAGTCGAGAACCTCGTTCTCGGGAGTGCAAGCAATAGAGGAAGAACTATCCATAATGATAACAACGGCAAACAAGGCAACACACAAAAACAGATCCGGCAAGAAAACGGCGAACGGAAAAGAGGGGCAAATAAAACGGCAAATTTTTGTGAAGTGGGGGAGAGGAAAACAAGAGGCAAATGGCGAATAATGCAAATTGCAAGGAGATGAGATTTGTGATTAGGAACCTGGGATATGTTGAAGATCCTCCCCGGCAACGCCGCCAGAAATTCCTTTTGATGTCGCTTGAAGCTACGTCGGTATTTCCTGAAAGAGGAAGGGATGATGCATCATAGCGGCGGTAGGTATTTCCCTCAAATATGAAACCGAGGTTATCGAACCAGTAGGAGAACCAAGCAACACAACGTAAATAATCCCTGCACACAGATAACAAATCCTCGCAACCCGACGTGTTAAAGGGGCTGTCAATCCCTTTCGGGTAACGGTGCCAGAAATTGGTGCGTGAAGGGAAAAAGGTTGTAATAGATTGGATAAATAGATCGCAAATAAAAGAAAGTGCAGCAAAGTATTTTTGTATTTTTTGGATTAATAGATCTGAAAATAAATGCAAATAAAAGTATATCGCAAAGGCAAATAATATGAAAAAGAGACCCGGGGGCCGTAGATTTCACTAGTGGCTTCTCTCGAGAAAAAATAGCAAAGCGGTGGGTGAACAAATTACTATCCAGGTAATTTTCTTCGTTTCAAAATTTTCATGATCTTCAAAATCCATCCTCTCCAAGACATAGCGTCTTGCATGGCATGGGATAAACTATACTCGAATTGTAAAAGATGAAATTACACGTTGAAATAGTTGAAGTCATGCTTAATTATGAAAAAAACACTTGTCGTCGTTGCGTACCGTTTCAACTTCGAAGGTCTCCTCGAGCTTAATGCTGAAGCGCCGATCATCGTCCAGGTGAGGCCTGTCGCACAGACCTCGACCGTCGTGGCACCAGTCGCACTCCCCCGGGAGACTTTCGTCGTCCGATGACGACATTTCCTATGTTCATAATTCAAAACTACATCATCTCTGTTGGGTCCAATAAGATAATCCACAGTGTGGTGAAAACACGCCCTTCGAACTGGTTTGAGCAATTGGTGAATGGAGATGCTCTATGATTTTCAGTGGTAAGAAGTGAAGTGGTAATTTTGAGAGCTAATGGTTAGGATGAGTGGTTCCTCTTTCCTGTTTAGCTTTACAATAGAATATTGTTATTCATGCAGGCTTGTGCATTTTCAGCCAGGCCCAGTGGAGTTGGCCTAAAAACATTTCTTTCTTTAAGCCTGCTACATCCATCTCAAGTATTTATGGTCAAGGGTTAGCAGGGCCATCCAAATAGAATATGTGGTATGGGCTTTTTTAGTAGGTCATCCTACCAGATTAGGGTTTATCGATGACGAGCAACTGACATTAGTAATAACTATGAGTAGATATCACACTTCTATATGTATAACACAAGAGGCAGTTGATCCTACTTAATTAAGTACGAAGATACCCCGGCCCATGCATTAGTCAGAAGTGCCCCATATGTCCTATTTTTTAGCAAAGTCATGCTAAAATTCACGGAAAATTTCAGCATGACCTTTGCTGAAAATAGGACATATGGAGTACCCGAATTTGCCGGAATGGAAGTTAATCAACATTCCGGCAAACTCAAGGGCCTCTCGGGGTACCTGCAAAATCATCACGACACGATGGTCGGAGACAAAACCCAGCAAACTAGCACCACAATGTGCCTCTACTTTCATATGGACTGTGAGCAAACTACCTATTGAAGCAAAGGCAAATATCTCTGAAGTCTGAACTAAAGCACGGTTTCCTTGCTAATGATCCACAGTCCCACACTACTGAATGGGTTTTTGCAGAAACAAGACAGACATCACAGGAGAGAAGTCCCAGTGGACAAGTCAGAATGGCATAAAAACATGACTGCATACATTAGGGCAGATGTGATTTTGGTACAGCTACACTACTGCAGGCTGCATACATTCAGCCATTCTAAAATTTATTTTAGTCTACTACTAAAATTCAGCACTAGCATATCTTCAACACTCCAATTTCTTTCGGTTTTGGCAGTTTATTTCCAACTTCGAAATTTATGTGCCTCTGTATGTATGTGTGTGATGTCTAGATGCCAGCCACAGATCACAGAAAAAATCTGGAGTCACCAAGCTGGCTAACAAACTCCCAAATTCCACTAGCAGATCCAAGATCTAATTCTATTACACACAACATAGCAATTTAAGAGAATTAGAATAAGGATAGTAGGAAATGAAAAAGAATTATGCTCAAAGAACAATGGTAACAGCAAAATATTGAAACCTTTGGTAAGCATTATATTACAAAAAAAAACAAGATATGCAGTACTATACAATATCCATAACCAGAAAACAAGACATGCATAGGCTATATTTGAAACAAGATATTCTGCCAATCTTAGTTAACTGAAACTATCTACAATTCATGTGTTCAAAAATTCAGTTACATTCAGCTGTTGTGCAAAAACTATCCTCACTTTGCTTGAGCACTGCAAAATACCTTTCCTATGCAGCAAGAGAAAGCTGTAAAGCAGGTGATCTCACCTGCAAGGCACCAGGGTTGAGAAGCAACACACAGATGTCTTCTTTTGGGGAGGAAACAGCAGCCCAATTAGTAGTGCCTCATTGTTAAGGTGCTGTTCAAGCTTCTTATATGGATGAGATGGTATGATTTGTGGTCCTAGGAGATTTAGTTTGGGGGTCATAATCTCCAACCTCATCACAAAATACTACTACCACTGCTGCATATGATTCATGTCCTAAGCACAATATACTACTACTACTGCTGCATCATATCATAGGAAATAATTGCCACTGATATCATTCCAGCCTCTCAAGTGGAAGATGACCCAGCTAACTGAATTTAGTTTCAGTAAGGTTTTCAGTAAAGCCAAGTTAACTGAATTTTCTGTGAATTTAACAACAGGAATTTTCTTGCTGGCATATCTGAGAAACTTTAATTTCTCATAATTTATCAGCATGCTAGTCAACATCAAAGCTCTCCTTGTTTCGAAAGTAACTAGAACAACAATTGTGCAGACCTGGAAATTTTTTTGCACTGCAAATTCACACTGGCATTGCAAATCGTCAGGTGTAGTACTGGCATTGCATTGCAAATTCACCATAATCCCTCATGACAGTTAGATGGAGTAGCACTCTTGATTAACAGGACAGGAACATGGTGGCAGCACTGTTAGATGGAGTAGCAACTAACAGGTGTATCTAGACTTTGTGTACTCTTGATTGCAGTGACTTTGGTAGATGGTGTAGGTGGATGAGCATACCTGCACTGGACGCAGGTGGGTAGGGCTGGAGCTCGCCCCGGTTCTGCTCGATGATGGAGTTCGTCCGATCCTGCAGAGAGAAGGGAAGGTGGAGGAGTCAGGAGGGAATGGAGGGGAGGAGGAGGTCGAGGTGGACGCCGGCGGGTCAGGAGGGATTTACCTAGCCGCCGCTCGATTTGGCGCGTGGAAGACGAGGTGGGGCGGCGGGTAGACGCGGGGGGGGGGGCGGGGGAGCAGCAGTGGTGGGGCGCGCGGTGGCGTGGGGGCGGCGGCGCGGGGGAGCTGCAGTGGTGGGGGCGCGGGGCGGCGGGGATCGGGGCGGCGGCGTCGTGGGTCAGGCCGGTGAGCGCGCGGGTGGACTGGCGAGGGAGAGGGAGGAATTAGCTAAGGAGGGAAACTTACTAATGGCGCACACGGGAGCGGTGCGCCATTAGAATGTTTTTTCTTGCAATGGCGCACCCACGATGGGTGCGCCATTAGTAATTTTTTATATAGCAATGGCGCACCAGCCAGAGGTGCGCCATAAGTAATTTTTATTATTATTATTATTTATTAATATTTATGAATATGAAAAAATATCATCAAATTTATTATTTGAAAATATCATCAAATTTGTTATTTGAAAATATAATCAAATTTGTTTTTTTTTGCAATTTTAGTTGCATTCATTTGTGACGGTGGAGCGGGCCGGGGAGGGTGCGGGGGGTCGTCGGCGGCGGTGGAGCGGGCCGGGGAGGGTACGGTGGGTCGTCGGCGGCGGTGGAGCGGGGGAGGATGCGGTGGGTCGTCGGCGGCGGTTGAGCAGGGAAGGGTGTGGTGGGTCGTCGGCGGCGGTGGAGCGGGGGAGGGTGCGGGGGGTCGGCGGCGGCGGCCGGTGGAGCGGGGTAGAGGGTGCAGGGGGTGCTCGGCGGCGAGGGGGACCAGATCTGGCGAGGTGGGATAGCGATCGAGATGCAGGGGGATCGAGATCAATGTCCATAAAATATACACTAATAGCACACCGTGGAAGAGTGCGCCATTACTAGCTTAAACTAGTAATGGCGCACTGTGCCCTGATGCACCATTAGTATATTTGAAAAAATAAATAAAAAATGTTACTAATGACGCACCGTGTTTCTGGTGCGCCATTAGTGTCTTTTACACTAATGGCGCACGAGCACATGGTGCGCCACTGCTACATAGCAATGGCGCACCACATGTCTGATACGTCATTAGTGGCCATTCCATCTATAGCCCTTTTCCTAGTAATGCACATATCCTTTCCAAATTCATTTCACGGGGATGTCCACGTTCATGTCCGCCGCTCACCTCCGCCCCAGGCCCCAGCTCCGCCACTCATGTCTACGCGGCGCCGAGAGAGACGAGACCCCGCCCCCGGCCGTACGTCGCCGTCGACGCCGCGATGGCGCAGTTGTCGTCCGCGTCGTCTCCGACGACCCACCTGTCGAATTGATAATGCTATAATCGCCGACGGGCTCTGCCGCCAGCTGCATGCATGGCCGAATGGCTTCTTGTCGGCGCCGCTAGACAAAAGCATGTGCAACACGTACGACTATGAGGATACGTATCTGAACTCGGGTCAGCTTATTTTCTTCTACCCGGTCGTAACGTAAGTGGTGATGAGCAAGATGCTACTAGTATCTCGAACCATCTAGAAGACGAAGAAGAACAGGCTAATTCCTGGCGATGTCAAGACAAACTCGGTGTGAAAAAGTCGGAGGTACATCTATCATGTAGACTAGAGGCAGAATGAAAACATATATACGTACAAAGACAAATGAATGCAGAAAAATCAGAGGTCAGTCACGGTAGATCATTGGCTCATTGCGCTATCACTTTCAGGCTGACGAGTTGGTGGGCGAAATGCACCGGATTCAGATAACCACAAATCACTGGAATATTGTCAAGTCCCCAAAAGTCCGACCAATGAAAAATATGTGACCACACAATCAATTGGCTCATCGACGTCTCAAGGAGCTATTGCTCAGCTAGGGTGAACCTTTGAGAGCAAGCAAAGATCTACTCACCCAAGGAGCTACACTTCCGAATTCGAAATCGCTAGACAACCATAAACGCGGGAATAACAAGTCCCCCAAATGACCACACGATGAAAGAACATCGGCACCGTCTGTCCGCGTCGCGAGAACAATGATGAAGAATCCAGAATGGACAAGTGTGTGTGCGCAACAGTGCAACAAGTTAGGAATCCAAAACATATTCTCATACTATCATTTAGTTAAAACAAGTTGATCATATTGAAACCAGAGTCCACACGCACCTGCATATGAATGAGTGGATGCGGCAATAGAACATCTGTCGACACGCAATCAATTAGCTCAGCCGGCGGCTGGGACCTTCCAGAACAATGGAAAAATCTATGGTGACTCCACGTGGAGGTCCCAGGAAAGTGTCACGAATTCTGGTAAAACAAGTCGACAATATAATGTATCTAAATCTTTTTCACAAAGAAAAGTCACAATATCAAAAGAGAGAAACGAAATTCTAATGTTCCTGATAACCACAGACACTAGAATAACAAGCTACCCGGAAGCAGAAGTCCACACCATGAAAGAATATCGCCACCATCTGTCGGTGTCGCGAGACTAGTTAAGGGAGGCTGATAACGCTCGCAAAAAAAAGAAGGGAGACTGAGATAACAATAACGGTAAATTTGCCGTCCAAGTGAGGACAAGTTGGCGAGATTCAAACCATGGCCCGACACGTATGTATTATGTTATGTGACGATGATTTGAAAATTTCAAATTCGATATGTCAGCACGCCAAGAAAACAAATAGAACTATCCACGGCTAAAGCTTATACATGACTTGTCATGCCATGCCATGTGGGCCATCATATGGGATGCTACATAGCATCTCGCGCGAGTCCCTTTCAACATTGTTGGGGAAGAGAAGTTGGCACCACAATTGGTGTCACGAAAGCAACGTTCAACGCGAGGTCGACAAGCAACTCGCACCGGGTGGCTGACTCAGCGGGAGCTCACACATAATCTTCTTCGCTTCGATGGGGATAAGATCGAGAGCTGGACGTATGAGTGCCACCACAGACTCCTCCGTCCTCACCCCTGTCCGGAGCCCTTATAAATCCACCGGAGTCTCAGCTCTCTCCTCAACGAGGACGAACAACAGTGCAACGAAGAAATACTCTGCTTTGTGTCAAGGAATTCATGGCTACGTTCGCGACGTCGTCTTCGGCGGTGATGTGGTCGGCTCGCCCTGGGCAGGTGGCAGGGGCTCGGCGGTGCGTGGTGGCGCGTGCGTCCGCGGCGATGGCGGCACCGGCGGCGGTGGCCACAGGCAGGACGCACTACGAGGTGCTCGGGCTGGGCGCCGGGGCCAGCAAGGGCGAGATCAAGGCCGCCTACCGGCGCCTTGCCAGGGAAGTGCACCCTGACGCCGTCGGAGGTGGCGGCGACGAGGGGTTCATCCGGCTGCACG
Organism: Triticum aestivum; assembly: GCF_018294505.1. Taxonomy (NCBI): domain Eukaryota; kingdom Viridiplantae; phylum Streptophyta; class Magnoliopsida; order Poales; family Poaceae; genus Triticum; species Triticum aestivum. The sequence continues at coordinate 618,592,515 of NC_057814.1, forward strand.
CTGCCTACGCCACGCTCGCCGATCCCGACGAGCGCGCTCGCTACGACCGGGACGTCACCTGCCGCGCCGCGGGGATGATGATGCAGCGGGCGGCCGCGGCCGGGCCGGCGTTCCGGCGGAGGACGTGGGAGACCGACCAGTGCTGGTAGGACAGGCGGACTCACGCGGCTGTCCCCCGGGACCATCGGCCGGTTCGATCAGGTACGGCGCATCATGGAGGCTGCGCTCGTTGGAGAGAAGATCCCGCCGACTGCCTTGGACCGCCACCGCCCGGTCAGAATTGGACGACTCAGATCGGGTGTGCGGACGCGGGAGCTCAGTACACGGCGGCAAGAGTCGTTTTTTAAAGATCTCTTGTGCGTCCGATTAGCCAAATGCAAATATGTAAATGAATTAGTTACTACTGTAAATTAAAGGCCATCGAATATAGTATACGTACTCCCTCTGGTTCATATCAACTGTCCCTGATTTAGTTCTTTAGAGCATCTCCAACGGTGGCTGTAAAAAACGCAAGCGCGCGGTAATGGTTTTGGCGCGCGCGGGGCGGTTTCGCGCGCTCCAGCGGGCGCGGGAAACTAATTCATTTACATATTTGCATTTGGCGGAGAGGAACGAGATGAGGGCGCCTATCGTGAGGACAAACGTACACGGAAGCAGGCCACGCTCTTCAACATCGAGCTAGGAGCAGCGTCGTCCTGGGACTCCGAGGACGATCGCTATCTTGACGCCTTCATTCAAACGTCGGAGCAGGACATCACCGAGGCGGAGTGAGAGTCGGAGGAGTCGGACCAGGAGTAGTCGGACGAGGAGTAGTAGTAGAACTATCTTTTTTTTTTATCTATCTATGCTAGAACTATCTATGTATCGTTTTATCTATCTATGTATCTTTTTTTATTTTAGTCTATCTATGCCTATCAATGAAGTTTCGAGTCGGAGTCGAGTGCGTATCTAGTTGGAGTAGACGGAGAAGACAAACAAATTTACCGCGTCTGCTGGAGCGACGCGCGTAGCGGCGAGCAAAAATCGGCTACACCGGCGCTGTAAAAGGTTTTTTAGCGCGCCGCGCATTACACCTGTTGAAATTGCTCTTACTAATATTAGGAATTAGTTACCTTCTAGTTTTTGCAGGAAATTAATTACCACTAAGCTCATTTGGCTAATCGTTACTTAATCATCATACCACTAAGGCTAACATGAAAATTATCTCTTTGAGATACTAAGCTCATTTGATTTGAAGCCTCATGCTACTTCGGGGAGCCTCACTTATAAGAGGATGTGTCGCTGGTTGAGAGCAAAGCACATCTATATAGCTAAAATGTGTCGGACGGTTTTCTTAGTTTTGAGAAGGTTCCAGACGATATTGTCTAGTTTTTATTTATTTTTTTGTCGGTTTTAATAGTTTTTTTATTTTCCTTTTCTGTTTCTTTCTTCTTCTTTTTTCTATTGTAACTTTTCGCATTTTTAGTCATGAACATTTGAATAAAACGTGAACATTTATAAAATTTCATTAACATTGTTTAAAATTTAAATTAATGGTTTTTAAATTTTATGATTGCTTTTTTAACATTTGTGAGTTTTTTTTCACAATTTATGATTTTTTTAATTGATAACATTTTTTAAAATCTAAGAGAGGTACATCCATTGACTAAAGTAATCACAAATACAACAAATCTACCATTTGTATTTATTTAAATGTTGCATCAACACAAATCTTGCCTTCTAGACCGTGGCCTCCCTTCCATGTGCAAAATTATTCAGCTAATTCTAAGTAATACCCCTGTTCAAGAATTCATCCAATTAACAAGTTAACTTACCGATTAATCCCTACTCATAGGGTCACCGAGTAACTGATAAATTAGTCGATTAACTACCAGATTAAGTTATTAATTTCCTGCTCACCAGCTAACCGAGCAGCTACCAGTTAACATTTTCATTTAGGTTATTAGTTTATAATTTATATTTTAGGTTATTTTTAATTTATTATAAATTTATATTATTATTTTTATCCGGGTTACTTTAAAATTTATGTTTTATTTAGGTTATTTTCATTTGGGTTACATTACTTTTTTATGGGAAGGTTCTATTACTAATAAAACGTAGGGTGGCCAGAATGTAAGATTTGATAGAGGTTCCCGGAGTCTTTAGTAGGTGTAGTTTGGTAGTGTTGTAAAAGATCATATAATATTTTATATGAAATTGGAGGGGACGGCCCTCTTTCGCTAAAAGAGAGCACTGGATGTCCAAATGTATATCAGAAAAGAAAATATCGCCATGATTCGGGGTGGTGCAGAGCTTATCCACTGGCAAATGAGTAGTACTACTACTGATAGTGCCTTCTCTTCGCCAGATCATCCATCTTATCAGGATATCACATATCATTAGCGTCAATAATGCATGCAAGCAAGCACTTTTTCCATATATATCCTTTCCTTATTCATTCCACGGCGACGTCCACGTCCACGTCCGCCGCTCCCCTCCGGCCCAGCTCTGCCACCCACGTGTACGCGGCGCCGAGACGGCAAATTTGACAATTTTGACCTGAAAACGAAATAAATTCACAGAATGAACTGGGTGCGAAACTATTTCACACCCCTAACCCTTTTGTGTAGCGCCCGCCACGCCGGCGCCACACCCTACGGTGCAGCGCCTAGCTCCGGGGTGTTGCACCTCTGTCCACCGTGGCAGCCCATGGGCCCGCACCCAGCAGTGCAACGCCTCCGAGCTAGGCGTTGCACCTGTAATGTGCAGCGCCTAGCCGCTAGGCGCTACACGTGTAATGTGCAGCGCCTAGCGGCTAGGCGCTGCACTGTGACTTATGTGCAAACGCGCCAGCCCTCTCCTCCCCCACCCTCCCCATTGGCAGTTACAGAAAAACAGGGCGGCGGCCATCTGCACTCACCCTCTCAATCCCCTCTCCCAAATCCTTCCGATCCGACGATTTGGTCCGTGCATTTCTTCACCAATCCATCGTAGAAGGTACTCTCCTCCGATCCCCTTCTTTCTATCCATAGAAAATATTATATTTTGAAGATTTGGGGAACCCTTGTTTGAATCTTGCATGTATTAGATTTGGGCAACTTTTGTTTGAATCTTGCATATATTAGATTTGGGGAACCCTTGTTAGATTAGAATGTGGTTTGGATAGATAGGTTGACATGTTATTTATATAGTTTGGATACATAGATTGACATGTTATTTCTATGGAGAAGTTATTTGTATGAAGTAGGCCCAAGTAGGGGGAAGCACCATATGCTTTGAATCTTGCATGTAGTAGGCCTACTTTAGTTTTTTTGAATTGAAAAGATAATAGTGTTGACAAGAATGCTTTGTTGAAATTGTTAGGATGGTTTGGCTTCTCGATGATCATTGGGACAAACAACACCGGTCGTACGCTATATCGGTGCAGCAGCGGGTAATACTGAAAGTGGCCGGTGTTATGAATTTCTTATGTTTTTTCAAACACAAATGCCCCATATGTAATGTTATGATTTGTTTGTTTGTAGGAGCTTGCACCTCTGAAGCTTCGGTCTCACGGGATCAGCCTTGGAAGGATGCGCTATGATGAGCGGTACACACCTTATGTTAGGGAGGCAGGACTTCTCCCTTTCATTGAGTTGGTTCGCCGGTCGACGCCACCCAACAATGCTGCAGCACTCACCGCGCTTATTGATCATTGGAGGCCGGAGACACACACTTTCCATCTTCGGACCGGGGAGATGACCGTGACGCTGCAGGATATTGCTATGATCACCGGTCTTCCTATCGATGGCAATCCTTTATGTATGAACACCGATTCTGAAGGGTGGCGCGCGCAGATGCAAGCCCTTATCGGTATGGTTCCTCCGGAGCCTCGGGAGCCAGAAAGGGAAGATAAGAAGAAGGAAAGAGTCGCAGCGGGCGCTACTTTCACGTGGATATCATCGAACTTCTGTCATTGCCCCGATGATGCTAATGAGGACATGGTGAAGACATATGCTCGTGTCTACATGTGGTACGTGATATCGAGGACACTGTTTGCTGATGGCACAGGCAAGAATGCTCCATGGATGTGGCTGAAGGCGTTGACCGTCTTCGATAGCAAATGGAGTTGGGGTTCGGCGACACTAGCTTATTTGTATCGACAGGTATGAAGTTGTTTCCTTTTCACTTCATTGATACATTATCAATGCGCTCTTGCGGCAAATTTGACCATGTTCTTTTTTATGTGCAGTTGGACGATGCCAGTTGTAGGCACACTGGAGGTATTGGTGGTTGTCTGCTCGCACTTTCCATATGGAGCTGGGAGCGTTTGCCGGTTGGACGACCTAAGACCGTGAAGTACGAGGATTGGGACGATAAAGACGAACCACTACGGCTCCCCACTTGGGCTTACAAGTGGGATGTGTTAAATGAGACGACGGATGATCCCTCGGTAATGTACAAGTTGTACAAGAGCGAGCTGGACGCGATCACGCCTGAGCAGGTGAACCGACCTTGCATAAGTGATTATCATGCTTGTATCTTCACTCGATATCAATTTTGCATTCAATCCCATTTTGCAGGTGGAATGGGAGCCGTATGGAAAAGGAGAGAGTTTTGGTAACCCTATAGAGTTCAGGCTTAATCCGATGTGCATTAGGGATAGGGATCTCTGGCATATGCGGTGCCCACTGATATGCAACTGGGCGGTTGAGCTTCACCTGCCACATCGGGTGTTCCGCCAGTTTGGTTTGTTCCAGCCACACCCGCCGGAGTGGGAGGACACGGACAAGTTGCTACACGCGTAAGATATAATTAACCTTGAGCACTTAGCAGCTTCTCGACGGTTTCGATGATGCTAATATTCTGTTTCTAACTTGCAGGTTGGATAGGAAAAAGCAGCGGAAGATCAAGGATTGGGCCAGCCATCACAGGAAGTATGTCGTGCAGTTCGCTCTTAGTGTGGAGCAAGCAAGGGCTGGAAAACGAGCCCAGCTTCGTGAGCACTGCCCGATCGCGTTCAACAACTATCTCGCATGGTTTCTTGCAAGTACCCGCGTGGAGGTATGCCAGCCGGCGTATGCTGAGGAGATTCTGGAAGAACCCACCGTTTTTGATGAGGTAGCCCAGCACCAGTACAACGCATTAGTCAGGAAAGGCAACTCGGTGATCCCTTCAGCTCCAATGATGAACTTTGTGGTTAGCCCTTTTTGCTTTTCCATTCGCACTTTTCACATCTTCGCTTGCCTAACACTTTGATACCGTTTCTATTCATAGCGTGCCCAGATCAAGAAAGCAGCTGACGAGACCGAGACTATTCTGGAAACAACCCCGGCTGGCAAAAGCGATGGGGAAGGTGCACTTCGAGAATTCATTAAGGTTCACATCTCCTTCAAACTAGCACTTAACATTTGTTGGTACGTTCCATGTCTCATTCACTTGTACATGTTGCAGCGTCAGGGCCAAAAGTTAAGGCGGCTATCAAACCTTTTCGGTTGTCGTGACCCCGAGTATGTATCACCAGAACGGTCTAGGCCGGCGACACCATCAGATCCCGCTTCGGGGCAGAGCCATGGTGAACCTTTCGAGGATGAGGATGTGGGTGTGGTCACCCAAGAGGTATGTCATGACGATATATATCCATTTGTTGATGCATTGCTAACTATATCCTCACACACGGCCTTTCCATATCTTTTGTTGATGCATAGGTTGCTGATGATATGACCTTGGGGACGTACTGGGCTCGGTCTGTTGGGAATCGTAGCATAATTTTAAAATTTTCCTACGTTCACCAAGATGCATCTATGGAGTATACTAGCAACGAGGGGAAGGGAGTGCATCTACATACCCTTGTAGATCGCGAGCGGAAGCGTTCCAATGAACGTGGATGACGGAGTCGTACTCGCCGTGATCCAAATCACCGATGACCGAGTGCCGAACGGACGGCACCTCCGCGTTCAACACACGTACGGTGCAGCGACGTCTCCTCCTTCTTGATCCAGCAAGGGGGAAGGAGAGGTTGATGGAGATCCAGTAGCACAACGGCGTGGTGGTGGATGTAGCGGGTCTCCGGCAGGGCTTCGCCGAGCTTCTGCGGGAGAGAGAGAGGTGTTGCAGGGGAGGAGGGAGGCGCCCAAGGCTGTTGTGTGCTGCCCTCCCTCCCCCCCTTTATATAGGCCCCCTGGGGGGCGCCGGCCCTAGAGATGAGATCCAAAGGGGGGGGCGGCGGCCAAGTGGGGGGGAAGGGGTGCCTTGCCCCCCAAGGCAAGGGGGAAGATCCCCCCCCTAGGGTTCCCAACCCTAGGCGCAGGGGGGAGGCCCAAGGGGGCCGCCCCAGCCCACTAAGGGCTGGTTCCCTTCCACTTTCAGCCCACGGGGCCCTCCGGGATAGGTGGCCCCACCCGGTGGACCCCCGGGACCCTTCCGGTGGTCCCGGTACAATACCGGTAACCCCCGAAACTTTCCCGGTGGCCGAAACTTGACTTCCTATATATAATTCTTCACCTCCGGACCATTCCGGAGCCTCTCGTGACGTCTGGGATCTCATCCGGGACTCCGAACAACTTTCGGGTTTCCGCATACATATATCTCTACAACCCTAGCGTCACCGGACCTTAAGTGTGTAGACCCTACGGGTTCGGGAGACATGCAGACATGACCGAGACGCCTCTCCGGTCAATAACCAACAGCGGGATCTGGATACCCATGTTGGCTCCCACATGTTCCACGATGATCTCATCGGATGAACCACGGTGTCGAGGATTCAATCAATCCGTATGCAATTCCCTTTGTCAATCGGTATGTTACTTGCCCGAGATTCGATCGTCGGTATCCCAATACCTTGTTCAATCTCGTTACCGGCAAGTCTCTTTACTCGTACCGCAATGCATGATCCCGTGACTAACGCCTTAGTCACATTGAGCTCATTATGATGATGCATTACCGAGTGGGCCCAGAGATACCTCTCCGTCACACGGAGTGACAAATCCCAGTCTCGATCCGTGCCAACCCAACAGACACTTTCGGAGATACCCGTAGTGCACCTTTATAGTCACCCAGTTACGTTGTGACGTTTGGCACACCCAAAGCACTCCTACGGTATCCGGGAGTTGCACGATCTCATGGTCTAAGGAAAAGATACTTGACATTGGAAAAGCTCTAGCAAACGAAACTACACGATCTTTTATGCTATGCTTAGGATTGGGTCTTGTCCATCACATCATTCTCCTAATGATGTGATCCCGTCATCAATGACATCCAATGTCCATAGTCAGGAAACCATGACTATCTGTTGATCAACGACCTAGTCAACTAGAGGCTTACTAGGGACACGTTGTGGTCTATGTATTCACACATGTATTACGATTTCCGGACAATACAATTATAGCATGAACAATAGACAATTACCATGAACAAAGAAATATAATAATAACCATTTATTATTGCCTCTAGGGCATATTTCCAACAGTCTCCCACTTGCGCTAGAGTCAATAATCTAGTTACATTGTGATGAATCGAACACCCATTGCGTCCTGGTGTTGATCATGTTTTGCTCTAGGGAGAGGTTTAGTCAACGGATCTGCTACATTCAGGTCCGTGTGTACTTTACAAATATCTATGTCTCCATTTTGAACACTTTCACGAATGGAGTTGAAGCGACGCTTGATATGCCTGGTCTTCCTGTGAAACCTGGGCTCCTTCGCAAGGGCAATAGCTCCAGTGTTGTCACAGAAGAGAGTCATTGGGCCCGACGCATTGGGAATCACCCCTAGGTCGGTAATGAACTCCTTCATCCAGACTGCTTCCTGTGCTGCCTCCGAGGCTGCCATGTACTCCGCTTCACATGTAGATCCCGCCACGACGCTTTGCTTGCAACTGCACCAGCTTACTGCTCCTCCATTCAAAATATACACGTATCCGGTTTGTGACTTCGAGTCATCCAGATCTGTGTCGAAGCTAGCGTCGACGTAACCCTTTACGACGAGCTCTTCGTCACCTCCATAAACGAGAAACATATCCTTAGTCCTCTTCAGGTACTTCAGGATATTCTTGACCGCTGTCCAGTGTTCCTTGCCGGGATTACTTTGGTACCTTCCTACCAAACTTACGGCAAGGTTTACATCAGGTCTGGTACACAGCATGGCATACATAATAGACCCTATGGCCGAGGCATAGGGGATGACACTCATCTCTTCTATATCTTCTGCCGTGGTCGGGCATTGAGCCGTGCTCAATTGCACACCTTGCAATACAGGCAAGAACCCCTTCTTGGACTGATCCATACTGAACTTCTTCAATATCTTGTCAAGGTATGTACTCTGTGAAAGACCAATGAGGCGTCTTGATCTATCTCTATAGATCTTGATGCCTAATATATAAGCAGCTTCTCCAAGGTCCTTCATTGAAAAACACTTATTCAAATAGGCCTTTATACTTTCCAAGAATTCTATATCATTTCCCATCAATAGTATGTCATCCACATATAATATGAGAAATGCTACAGAGCTCCCACTCACTTTCTTGTAAACACAGGCTTCTCCATAAGTCTGTGTAAACCCAAACGCTTTGATCATCTCATCAAAGCGAATGTTCCAACTCCGAGATGCTTGCACCAGCCCATAGATTGAGCGCTGGAGCTTGCATACTTTGTTAGCATTCTTAGGATCGACAAAACCTTCCGGCTGCATCATATACAACTCTTCCTTAAGGAAGCCGTTAAGGAATGCCGTTTTGACGTCCATCTGCCATATCTCATAATCATAGTATGCGGCAATTGCTAACATGATTCGGACGGACTTCAGCTTCGCTACGGGTGAGAAAGTCTCATCGTAGTCAACCCCTTGAACTTGTCGATAACCCTTAGCGACAAGTCGAGCTTTGTAGATGGTCACATTACCATCTGCGTCCGTCTTCTTCTTAAAGATCCATTTGTTTTCTATGGCTCGCCGCTCATCGGGCAAGTCAGTCAAAGTCCATACTTTGTTTTCATACATGGATTCTATCTCGGATTTCATGGCTTCTAGCCATTTGTCGGAATCCGGGCCCGCCATCGCTTCTTCATAGTTCGAAGGTTCACCGTTGTCTAACAACATGATTTCCAGGACAGGGTTGCCGTACCACTCTGGTGCGGAACGTGTCCTTGTGGACCTACGAAGTTCAGTAACTTGATCCGAAGCTTCATGATCATCATCATTAACTTCCTCCCCAGTCGGTGTAGGCACCACAGGAACATTTTCCCGCGCTGCGCTACTTTCCGGTTCGGAAGGGGTGACTATCACCTCATCAAGTTCCACTTTCCTCCCACTCAATTCTTTCGAGAGAAACTCCTTCTCTAGAAAGGACCCGTTCTTGGCAACGAAGATCTTGCCTTCGGATCTGAGGTAGAAGGTATACCCAATAGTTTCCTTAGGGTATCCTATGAAGACGCATTTTTCCGACTTGGGTTCGAGCTTTTCAGGTTGAAGTTTCTTGACATAAGCATCGCATCCCCAAACTTTTAGAAACGACAGCTTAGGTTTCTTCCCAAACCATAATTCATACGGTGTCGTCTCAACGGATTTAGACGGTGCCCTATTTAAAGTGAATGCGGCAGTCTCTAAAGCATAACCCCAAAATGAGAGCGGTAAATCGGTAAGAGACATCATAGATCGCACCATATCCAATAGAGTGCGATTACGACGTTCGGACACACCATTTCTCTGAGGTGTTCCAGGCGGCGTGAGTTGTGAAACTATTCCACATTTCCTTAAGTGTGCACCAAATTCGTGACTTAAATATTCTCCACCACGATCTGATCGTAAGAATTTTATTTTCCTGTCACGTTGATTCTCAACTTCACTCTGAAATTCCTTGAACTTTTCAAAGGTTTCAGACTTGTGTTTCATTAGGTAGACATACCCATATCTACTTAAATCATCAGTGAGAGTGAGAACATAACGATATCCTCCGCGAGCCTCAACACTCATTGGACCGCACACATCGGTATGTATGATTTCCAATAAGTTGGTTGCTCGCTCCATTGTTCCGGAGAACGGAGTCTTGGTCATCTTACCCATGAGGCATGGTTCGCACGTGTCAAATGATTCGTAATCAAGAGACTCCAAAAGTCCATCTGCATGGAGCTTCTTCATGCGCTTGACACCAATGTGACCAAGGCGGCAGTGCCACAAGTATGTGGGACTATCGTTATCAACTTTACATCTTTTGGTATTCACACTATGAACATGTGTAACATCACGTTCGAGATTCATCAAAAATAAACCATTGACCAGCGGGGCATGACCATAAAACATATCTCTCAAATAAATAGAACAACCATTATTCTCGGATTTAAATGAGTAGCCATCTCGAATTAAACGAGATCCAGATACAATGTTCATGCTCAAAGCTGGCACTAAATAACAATTATTGAGGTTTAAAACTAATCCCGTGGGTAGATGCAGAGGTAGCGTGCCGACGGCGATCACATCGACCTTGGAACCATTCCCGACGCGCATCGTCACCTCGTCCTTCGCCAGTCTCCGTTTATTCCGTAGTTCCTGTTTTGAGTTACAAATATGAGCAACCGCACCGGTATCAAATACCCAGGAGCTACTACGAGTACTGGTAAGGTACACATCAATTACTTGTATATCACATATACCTTGGGTGTTGCCGGCCTTCTTCTTGTCCGCTAAATATTTGGGGCAGTTCCGCTTCCAGTGACCACTTCCCTTGCAATAAAAGCACTCAGTCTCGGGCTTGGGTCCATTCTTTGACTTCTTCCCGGTAACTGGTTTACCGGGCGCGGCAACTCCCTTGCCGTCCTTCTTGAAGTTCTTCTTACCCTTGCCCTTCTTGAACTTAGTGGTTTTATTCACCATCAACACTTGATGTTCTTTTCTGATCTCTACCTCAGCTGATTTCAGCATTGAATATACCTCAGGAATGGTCTTTTCCATCCCCTGCATATTGTAGTTCATCACAAAGCTCTTGTAGCTTGGTGGAAGCGACTGGAGGATTCTGTCAATGACCGCGTCATCCGGGAGATTAACTCCCAGCTGAGACAAGCGGTTGTGCAACCCAGACATTCTGAGTATGTGCTCACTAACAGAACTGTTCTCCTCCATTTTACAGCTGAAGAACTTGTCGGAGACATCATATCTCTCGACCCGGGCATGAGCTTGAAAAACCAGTTTCAGCTCCTCGAACATCTCATATGCTCCATGTTTCTCAAAACGCTTTTGGAGACCCGGTTCTAAGCTGTAAAGCATGCCGCACTGAACGAGGGAGTAATCATCAGCACGCTGCTGCCAAGCGTTCATAACGTCTTGGTTCTCTGGGATTGGTGCTTCACCTAGCGGTGCTTCTAAGACATAATCTTTCTTGGCTGCTATGAGGATGATCCTCAGGTTCCGGACCCAGTCCGTATAGTTGCTGCCATCATCTTTCAGCTTGGTTTTCTCTAGGAACGCGTTGAAATTGAGGACAACGTTGGCCATTTGATCTACAATACATAGTGTAAAGATTTTAGACTAAGTTCATGATAATTAAGTTCATATAATCAAATTATTTAATGAACTCCCACTCAGATAGACATCCCTCTAGTCATCTAAGTGAAACATGATCCGAGTTTAACTAGGCCGTGTCCGATCATCACGTGAGACGGACTAGTCAAGATCGGTGAACATCTCCATGTTGATCGTATCTTCTATACGACTCATGCTCGACCTTTCGGTCCTCCGTGTTCCGAGGCCATGTCTGTACATGCTAGGCTCGTCAAGTCAACCTAAGTGTATTGCGTGTGTTCCGAGGCCATGTCTGTACATGCTAGGCTCGTCAACACCCGTTGTATTCGAACGTTAGAATCTATCACACCCGATCATCACGTGGTGCTTCGAAACAACGAACCTTCGCAACGGTGCACAGTTAGGGTGAACACTTTCTTGAAATTATTATAAGGGATCATCCTACTTGCTACCGTCGTTCTAAGCAAATAAGATGCAAAAACATGATAAACATCACATGCAATCAAATAGTGACATGATATGGCCAATATCATTATGCTCCTTTGATCTCCATCTTCGGGGCACCATGATCATCTTCGTCACCGGCATGACACCATGATCTCCATCATCATGATCTCCATCATTGTGTCTTCATGAAGTCGTCACGCCAACGATTACTTCTACTTCTATGGCTAACGCGTTTAGCAACAAAGTAAAGTAATTTACATGGCGTTATTCAATGACACGCAGGTCATGCAAAATAATAAAGACAACTCCTATGGCTCCTGCCGGTTGTCATACTCATCGACATGCAAGTCGTGATTCCTATTACAAGAATATGATCAATCTCATACATCACATATATCATTCATCACATCTTCTGGCCATATCACATCACATAGCACTTGCTGCAAAAACAAGTTAGACGTCCTCTAATTGTTGTTGCAAGTTTTTACGTGGTTTGTAGGTTTCTAGCAAGAACGTTTCTTACCTACGTATGACCACAACGTGATTTGCCAATTTCTATTTACCCTTCATAAGGACCCTTTTCATCGAATCCGTTCCGACTAAAGTAGGAGAGACAGACACCCGCTAGCCACCTTATGCAACTAGTGCATGTCAGTCGGTGGAACCAGTCTCGCGTAAGCGTACGTGTAAGGTCGGTCCGGGCCGCTTCATCCTACAATGCCGCCGAAACAAGAAACGACTAGTAGCGGCAAGAAGAATTGGCAAACTCAACGCCCACAACTGCTTTGTGTTCTACTCGTGCATAGTAACTACGCATAGGCCTGGCTCATGATGCCACTGTTGGGAATCGTAGCATAATTTAAAATTTTCCTACGTTCACCAAGATGCATCTATGGAGTATACTAGCAACGAGGGGAAGGGAGTGCATCTACATACCCTTGTAGATCGCGAGCGGAAGCGTTCCAATGAACGTGGATGACGGAGTCGTACTCACCGTGATCCAAATCACCGATGACCGAGTGCCGAACGGACGGCACCTCCGCGTTCAACACACGTACGGTGCAGCGACGTCTCCTCCTTCTTGATCTAGCAAGGGGGAAGGAGAGGTCGATGGAGATCCAGCAGCACAACGGCGTGGTGGTGGATGTAGCGGGTCTCCGGCAGGGCTTCGCCGAGCTTCTGCGGGAGAGAGAGAGGTGTTGCAGGGGAGGAGGGAGGCGCCCAAGGCTGTTGTGTGCTGCCCTCCCTCCCCCCCCCCCCCCGTTTATATAGGCCCCCTGGGGGGGCGCCGGCCCTGGAGATGAGTTCCAAAGGGGGGGCGGCGGCCAAGTGGGGGGGAAGGGGTGCCTTGCCCCCCAAGGCAAGGGGGAAGATCCCCCCTAGGGTTCCCAACCCTAGGCGCAGGGGGGAGGCCCAAGGGGGGCGCCCCAGCCCACTAAGGGCTGGTTCCCTTCCACTTTCAGCCCACGGGGCCCTCCGGGATAGGTGGCCCCACCCGGTGGACCCCCGGGACCCTTCCGGTGGCTGAAACTTGACTTCCTATATATAATTCTTCACCTCCGGACCATTCCGGAGCCTCTCGTGACGTCCGGGATCTCATCCGGGACTCCAAACAACTTTCGGGTTTCCGCATACATATATCTCTACAACCCTAGCGTCACCGGACCTTAAGTGTGTAGACCCTACGGGTTCGGGAGACATGCAGACATGACCGAGACGCCTCTCCGGTCAATAACCAACAGCGGGATCTGGATACCCATGTTGGCTCCCACATGTTCCACGATGATCTCATCGGATGAACCACGGTGTCGAGGATTCAATCAATCCGTATGCAATTCCCTTTGTCAATCGGTATGTTACTTGCCCGAGATTCGATCGTCGGTATCCCAATACCTTGTTCAATCTCGTTACCGGCAAGTCTCTTTACTCGTACCGCAATGCATGATCCCATGACTAATGCCTTAGTCACATTGAGCTCATTATGATGATGCATTACCGAGTGGGCCCAGAGATACCTCTCCGTCACACGGAGTGACAAATCCCAGTCTCGATCCGTGCCAACCCAACAGACACTTTCGGAGATACCCGTAGTGCACCTTTATAGTCACCCAGTTACGTTGTGACGTTTGGCACACCCAAAGCACTCCTACGGTATCCGGGAGTTGCACGATCTCATGGTCTAAGGAAAAGATACTTGACATTGGAAAAGCTCTAGCAAACGAAACTACACGATCTTTTATGCTATGCTTAGGATTGGGTCTTGTCCATCACATCATTCTCCTAATGATGTGATCCCGTCATCAATGACATCCAATGTCCATAGTCAGGAAACCATGACTATCTGTTGATCAACGACCTAGTCAACTAGAGGCTTACTAGGGACACGTTGTGGTCTATGTATTCACACATGTATTACGATTTCCGGACAATACAATTATAGCATGAACAATAGACAATTACCATGAACAAAGAAATATAATAATAACCATTTATTATTGCCTCTAGGGCATATTTCCAACACGGTCTGCATACGAGTTGAAGCCTAGGAGGGGAATCAATAAGTACACACCTGAAGACTTCACCCAAAGAGGCAAAAGGACGGTCGGCACCTCGCGGTTGACGGCTTTGGATGACTATTTGGATGACGATGTCGAACCGGAGGCGGAGCCGGAGCCGGAGCGGGTTCCTCTTCCTAGGAAGGTGAAGAAGATAAGCGTCAAGAGGGGGGAGGACCCAGCAAGCGTGGAAAGCACTAGTCATCTTAGTTTTTTTATAATGTTGAACTTCGAGTGCGATTTGTTATGTCGTTGAACATGGAGTGGTCGTACCTTTTATGTCGTTGAACTTGGAGTGGTGGTAGCTCTATGGTAAACTGGAACTTATTGTGATGGTTCTTTTCTAAGAAATGATGTCTTTTGTGAACCCTTTTTGAACCTGAATGTTTGTTATACTAATTGTTGAACTGTGGCTGAAAAAGACCCAGTAGAGGGGGGAGGAGGCACAGTAGGTAGGCCTCAAGTTTCAGGCAAAAAAATTGCTAAGTGTTTGTGCAGCGCCTAGCACGGAGGCGCCACACTCTACAGTGCAACGCCTGCGAGCTAGGCGTTGCACTGTAGAGTGTGGCGCCTCCGTGCTAGGCGCTGCATATGTCTGTAACTAGCCATACTTCTGTTGCTTTCTGGATAGCTACAGACATATGCAGCGCCTAGCTTGGAGGCGCCGCACTCTATAGTGCAACGCCTAGCACGCAGGCGCTGCACTATAGAGTGTGGCGCCTCCGTGCTAGGCGCTGCATATGTCTGTAACTAGCCATACTTCTGTTGCTTTCTGGATAGCTACAGACATATGCAACGCCTAGCTTGGAGGCGCCGCACTCTACAGTGCAACGCCTAGCACGCAGGCGCTGCACTATAGCGTGTGGCGCCTCCGTGCTAGGCGCTGCATATGTCTGTAACTAGCCATACTTCTGTTGCTTTTCTGGATAGCTACAGACATGTGCAGCGCCTAGCTCGGAGGCGCCGCACTGTACAGTGCAACGCCTAGCACGCAGGCGCTGCACTATAGAGTGTGGCGCCTCCAAGCTAGGCGCTGCACATGTCTGTAACTAGCCATACTTCTGTTGCTTTTCTGGATAGCTACAGACATGTGCAGCGCCTAGCTTGGAGGCGCCGCACTCTACAGTGCAACGCCTAGCGCGCAGGTGCTGCACTATAGAGTGTGGCGCCTCCAAGCTAGGCGCTGCACATGTCTGTAGCTATCCAGAAAGCAACAGAAGGTATGCCTCCAGTTTCAGGCAAAAATTTCGCTAAGTGTTTGTGCAGCGCCTAGCACGGAGGCGCCGCACTATACAGTGCAGCGCCTAGCCCCCAGGCGCTGCACTGTACAGTGTGGCGCCTCCTAGCTAGGCGCTGCACTGGTCTGTAGCTACGCAGCCAGAACAGAAGGTGCTTTACAGTTTGAGGCACTTGGACTTGGACTTAGTGAATTTTTTAGCTATCCAGAGAGCCACAGCAGCTAGGCGCCACATGGTAGATTGCAGCGCCCAAGTACTTCACGACACATAGTAGTTCATAACACATAGTACTTCACGACACATAGTAGTTCTTACAACCAAATCAAGGAGGAGACATAGTAGTTCACCGCACATAGTAGTTCACACAACCAGATCGAGGAGGAGACATAGTAGTTCATGGCACATAGTAGTTCACAACCAAATCACATTGGAGACATAGTAGTTCACAACCAAATCGAAGAGGAGACATAGCTCTATTGCGTAGAGCAAGGCCCCTTTCCCTTCTTCTTCTTCCTCGCTTCTTCCTCTTCCTCCTCCCTTTTTCTTATGAGGTGAGCCTCCTTAACCACCCTCTCCATGAATATCTGATTGTCCCTCTCTTCTTTTTCAGCTGCAATTGCCAAAGCTTCATGGTTCTTTCTTCAAAATCATGTTGACGCTTCTTCTGTGCCTCCTCAACTTTCCTCATCAACGCTTGCTCCCTAGCGCGCATCGCATTTGCCGCACTCTGTTTTCGCTTCCTCTCCTTCTCAAGCTCCTCTTCCTTCTTCTTCTTTAGCTTGGCTGCATCCTCCTCTCTAAGCTTCTTCGCAGCCTTCTCCCACCATCCGGCCATCTCATCTCCGCCATCCTCCTTCATCGTTGGTTTGTTGGGTTGGGAAGCCGCCATACCTACAATGAGTGGAACATAACGGTTAGTAAGGACAATAAGAACAAATGGAAGCACATATGAAAAAGAAGAACATATGAAAAAACAAGAACACATGATACATTATAGTTAGTGAGGAACATACGGAAACGGTCCATCTAGGTATCCAAACATTCCTCTATAACGAACTTGCGCTTGTCCATCACCACGGCCAAGTCCACCACCAAGGCCAAGACCATCACCAAGGCCGAGACCATGACCACGACCATTACCACCACGTCGAGCTCTTCCACCACCACGGCCGAGACCACCACCACCACCTCTACCACCACCACGGCCTCTTGTAAGTCCAAGTTGCCGACCTCTTTGTTGCCTAGATCCTCTTTGGCTAACACTTGGTTGGCTAGGCACTTGTTGGCTACCACTTGGTTGCCTTGGCACTTGTTGGCTACCACTAGGTTGGCTAACACTTGGTTGGCTAGGCACTTGTTGGCTACCACTTGGTTGCCTTGGCACTTGTTGGCTACCACTAGGTTGGCTACCACTTGGTTGGCTTGGCACTTGTTGGCTACCACTAGGTTGGCTACCACTAGGTTGGCTACCACTAGGTTGGCTACCACTAGGTTGGCTACCACTTGGTTGGCTCCCTTGTGTAGCTCCATGTTGGCTTGTGCTTGCATCATTTTTCTTGGACCTTTTCCTTGGTTTGGTACATTTTCTTTTGTTGTGGCCATGACCTTTGCACTCCCCACAACGGGAGCTCTCACGAGGCTCTTGGAATTGGTCGTTGCCCGCTTCGCGGCGCCCACCATGGCCCCATCCGTCCATGTCGCCTCTAAGACGCTTTGTCTTACGTCTACCCCGTTTAACAACCTTCAACTCCGGATCCGGCCATAGTTGAACTCCATGATACTCCGGCCATTGTGATTGGTCAAAGTATGGGTGAAAGCGGGGAGCCCACGTTTTCTTGACCATCATGATTGAGAACTCCGACTCCCTCACGGTGCGTGGGTGATTGATGTCCACATTCCTAACGCGGCCGGCGGCATACAAATGTCAGCATGGGAGATGAAGCAACAATGGCCTCCCGCAAGTGCAATCACATTGTGTTAACGACACCTTGAAAGCCCGACCTCCATGTTGCCGGCCATCATTTGTGGTTCCTCCTGGCTCTTTCACTTCGTACTTCCACTCTTCATTGTCATATAATATAGCTTCTTCTGAGTCCGCCTTCCGTGATTGAAATAGCAACCAATCATCAACTTTGGGTGGGAACTTGTACTTGTACTTCCGTGGGTTCTCACCCGCTGTCTGTGCATCGGTTTCCATCGAGTACTTTACAAAGTACGCATTCATCTTGTCAAATGTGTATTGAACTATTGCCGTCACGGGTAATCCACGTGCACCTTTGAGCACCCTATTGAAGCATTCGGCCATATTGCTTGTCATTTGACCGTATCTCCAGCCATCTTCATCAAAAGCACGTGCCCACTTGTTCCGGTATTGAATGTGCCTATTGAGAAACTCTTGACCCCCGGGATCAAGTTTTTTGTGTGCGAGCAATTTGTTGTACAAAGTGGCGAAGCGCTTATCGGAGAAAGCGAGACAACAATCTTGAAGATCATCGGCCAACTCCTTAAGGCCACATGCCCTATAGAAGTTCGAACAAAAGTGCCTCATGCACCAGCGATGGTGCAACGGAGCATGCCCGGGAATGTCAATCTCCACGGCGTTAAGAATTCCTTGATTCCGATCCGATATGACACAAATTTCCCTTTGAGCGGGTAACACCTTCGTCCTCAAAAGATGCAGAAACCACTCCCAGTTGTCATTGTTTTCCACCTCAACCAAAGCAAATGCCAATGGCAACACCCGGTTATTGGCATCACTTGCTATCGCAACCAACAAGGTGCCCTTGTATTGTCCGGTCAAGAACGTGCCATCAATTGCGATGACTGGCCTACAATGTTCGAAAGCCCTCACACATTGCTCGAACGCCCAAAAAGCACGGCCAAATACTCTGACTTTCCTTCCTTCATGAACCGTTGTTTGGTGCCCATGAGGCTCGACCACATGAACCATGCCCGGGTTTGTCGCGGCCATGGCTAACAACAACCTAGGGATTCGGTTGTATGCTTCCTCCCATGTACCATACAACATCTTAAATGCGGCTTGCTTCGCCTTTCATGCCTTGCCGTATTTCACCTTGTAATGAAAGATGGCTTTCACAAGGTCAATGACATGTTGGACGCTCATTGTTGGAAGTGTGGATATTGAGTTGGAGAGCCTGTAAGCGATGAACTCGGACGTGAGTTGTTTGTGGTCTTCGGACACAATCTTGCCATCCACCCTTTTGCCTTGGCACATGTGAGTTGGCACACAACTCACCACATGCCAAGTAGGACCTCCTTTCCATGGTCTTGCACGCACAATCCACGGACAACCGCCACGGCGTCTTGCCACTCCTTGTTGGACCTCCTTTCCACGACCTCTACCGCCACCACGGCCTCTTGTAAGTCCAAGTTGGACCTCCTTTTCATCTTCACATGCACATGCAACCATGTAGCGCACATTGACGTCCGAGTGCACCACCTTGTGTGGACGATAATGCGTAACCGAGTAGTTGTCGAGCCACATCTTCAAATCCAACAAGCTGTCGAACTTAGAACCTTTAGCAATCCGGTTCTTGTCGTCTACCAAATCACGGTGAGAGCTTGGCCTAACCCCAAGAGGTACACATTGGCCACCATCTACCACGGCTCCATCCGCGAGACTAACATCCTTGAACAATGTAGTCCGATGATCCCGACCAAATACCTTCTCGAAAGGTTCGGCCTCCTTCACCGTGAACCCCTCCGCATCAACTTGTTCATCGGGACCATCGTCATCCGAGTCCGATGCATATGCACGGGAAAAAGGGATGGAATGGTCCATTGTCTCTTGCAAATGATATTTGTCGAGATCACCCACATTGTTGTCATGGAGATCAACTTCATTGTCATCGTCCGCATACTCATCATTGTCCTCTTGCAAAGATTCATCTTGGTTGTTTCTATAAGGGCTCAATGTTGGCCTCACTTCTTGGGTCAAAAGAGGTTCAACAATTTCATCTCGCTTCAAGGATGGGGGGCTACTAGCAACCAAAGGGGAGGGGTTCCGGTTCAAGTCCAAATGCAAACTTGAATCAACCTTCTTCGTTGCAAATAACTCAAGAGCCTTGTCTAGTGATTCGGCCACCGTCTCCTTGTATGCAACCCAACGTTGCTCCGAGTTTACACGCATTGTCTTCCAACGGATGTGCATTCCAAAACCAACATTATGCCTTCCCTCCAACTCAATGATATCACTAGGGTCCATCCAATTCAAATCTTTCCTAACTTGTTGCAAGAGCTCCGCATAGCTAGGACTACTATCAAACACCATGTCAAACTCATTCGGGTCCGGTTCTTTATTGCCTTTCAAAAAGGCGTCTTTGTCCCCATGATGAACAAACACACATGTTCTTCCCATCCCTATAAGCAATGAACACAAGGTAACATTGCTTCCATGAGTACTAATCCATGGATTAACACCGAATACAAACCCTAATATATATATGAAACAACAACCCTAACCCTAACCATAACCCTAACCCTAACCATAACCATAACCCTAACCATAACCCTAGCCCTAAACCTAACCCTAGCACCAACATAAGAACACCCATAAGAATAACCCTAGCATACTAACAAAGCCTAATCATAGAAATTGGCAAAAAAACATCTCACATCTCCATGCAAATCTCTAGATCCAAACAAAACTAGGGTTTCCCCAAACTACCAACAAATGAGCAATGGAAGAACTTTACTTCGATCAAAACAAGGGGATCGGAGATTATTAACTTGAGGGAGGGTTTGACTTCAAAATCCACGGACAAATTCTTCAAATTTGCAAGATTTGGAAGAAGATTTGAGAGGGGGGAGAGTGGGAGAGGGGGCAAAGCTCGGGGAGAGAGTGAGAGAGTGTGTGGTGGGGGGGTGGGGGAGGGGGCCCAGCCAAGTGGCTGGATAAGTCACAGTGCAGCGCCTAGCCGCTAGGCGCTGCACATTACACGTGTAGCGCCTAGCGGCTAGGCGCTGCACATTACAGGTGCAGCGCCTAGCTCAGAGGTGTTGCACTGCTGGGTGCGGGCCCATGGGCTGCCACGGTGGACAGAGGTGCAACGCCCCGGAGCTAGGCGCTGCACCGTAGGATGTGGCGCCGGCGTGGCGGGCGCTACACAAAAGGGTCAGGGGTGTGAAATAGTTTCGCACCCAGTTCATTCTGTGAATTTATTTCGTTTTCAGGTTAAAATTGTCAAATTTGCCCGCCGAGACAGACGAGACCTCCCGGCCGTACGTCCCCGTCGGACGTCGCCATGGCGCGCGTGACGCAATTGATAACGCCGTCCATCACGGGCTCTATAGCCAGCTGCATGCATTGGCGCATCGCCGGCTGGCTTCTTGTCGGCGCCGCCCGCCTAGTCATGGCATGTGCAAGCCCGAGCTAGGCGGCGCACGACCACAGGAGGGCATCTTCTTTGAAGTTTGAACACGTACGAGACGAGAGTAGCTTCGGAGATGGTACTAGCATCATAGCATGCATCTCGAACCTTCTAGAACATGAAGAAAAACTGGCTAATCAATTATGGATTGGTGACGTCGAGACCAACGCGGTGCAGAAAAAATCAGGGGTACCTGTGTCATCTAGACTAGACTAGGCGCGGAACGAAAACAGATACGTGCAAACACGAACGAGTGCAGGAAAATTAGGAGATCGATCACGGGCGATATCACTTTCAGGCGGACGAGTGGACGACATGCACCGGATTCAGATAACCACAAACACTACGGAATAACAGAGTAACTAAAAGTCCAAACAGTGAAAATATATGGCCACACGATCGATTAGCCCATCATCTATCGCCGCAAGGGCAAGTTGGGAATCCAAAACAAAGTTTCATCCTAACATTTTGTTAAAACAAGTCGATCGTATTATTGAAACCACAGGCACCTGTATATGCATGAATGGAACACATCTGTCAAACATGCAATCGATTAGCCTAGCCGGCGGAGAGGGACCTCCCAGAACAACGAAAAATCTATGGTCACTCCACGTGGTGCATCCAGGAAAATGTCATGAATTCTCTTTTAAAACAAGTCGACAACATGAAACGAGAAATTCAAACTTTGAAATTTGAATGTTCCAGATAACCAGGAACGCTAGAATAACAAGTTCCCCGGAAGTCCACACCATGAAAGAAGAATATAATCATAATCTGTCAGCGTCATGAGACCTACCTCGGCGAGAACAAGAAAGGAAAAATTCTACTGTCCATGTGGGGGAATCTGAAACAACTTCTCATAATACTCCCTTTGTTTCGAAAATTCCCTAGTCCCGGGGGAACCCTAGCAGCCGCCGCCAGGCCCCCCCAACCCCGCCCTCTCCCGCGCCGCCGCCGCCGGAGGGCCGGGCGGCGAAGCCGCGCCGGGCCCTGGGATGGTGGCTGTTCTCCCTCGACGCGTCGCCCCGCGCTGCCGTCCCCGTCCACCTCCGCCCATCCACGCGCCGCCGGCGACGAAGGGCTGGCTGGCGCGGCCGCGCCGGGCCCTTGGCCTCCTCCGACGCGCACCTCCCCTCCGTTCGCGCTATGGCGTCAGCCCCACCTGCCCCCTTCCCCTCGAGCTACGGATCTCCGGTGCCCTTGGTTGCCCGGCGGCGGCTGCCCCTGCAGCTCGCCCGGCCGGGAGTGCGGCTGGCGTGCCATCCCCTCGCGCGCTTCCCAGCCTGCAGGTGCGGCTTTGGCCCTGGAATTCATGGACATGCGCCCCCTCCCCTGTCCATGATTGTCCAGCGCGGTTCCAGATCTGGCCCCCGCATGAGCTGCGTCCCTTCTAGCTCCTCCGGCTTGTCAGCATCTTGGTGGCTTCGCAACCCCCCCTGCAGATGTCTTTGTTGGCCGGTCCATCCCGGTGCGGCTCCGGCTTCGGCGTGTTCCTGGAGCTGCGTCTTCTTCCGGCTCCTTTGGCATGTCGGCGCCCCTGTTGCTCCGGTCCCGGCGGCCCGGATTTGCGTTCTCTCCAAATCTTGGCTTGTCCGGGTCCCCCGGCCACCTTGGCTTCCCCTGTGCCATCCCACCCGATCGCCCAACCTTGCCCACCTCCATGCCCCCCCCCCCCCCCACATCCGCCCGATTCGTAGCTCTCACGTCCGGCGATGTCTGGTGCCTCCTTCGGTAGCGGACGCAGCTCCCCTTTTTGTGGTGGCAGTTTCAACTGACGACTTGGCTTCCTCTTCTCTGAATCTTGCTCCGATGGCTTGGGATTGCTCAGACTGTGGCCAAGGCGAAACCCTTGCTCGATTTTTCGATGCTGGCAGCGGCGACACCTATGGGTGCCGTCACCTTCTTGAAGGCGCTGCCATGGCCGTCATTTGTGCCCCTCTTCGAGCAGCAGGGGAAACCCTAGGTCCGGTTATCCGGATCGGACGGCGACGGCGTCTCGGCGTCGTTCTCCTTCATGAAGGCGTCGTCTTGTTTGTTTGCGGCGTCCTCGGTAGTGGATTTAGAGATGTTGGCCGCCATGTTCGATTGGTTTGGGCTGCTTACAGGGTGGCGAGTTTAGCTGTGTTGTGTCTATGTCTGGGTTGAGCATCCCATGTCTCTGCTCCGTGCACCATGGTAACGCCTCTGCGTTCGTGCCATGTGTTGTACTACCGCTTGTATTCACCCTTCTTCTATCAATGCAATGATACGCAAGCTTTGCGTATTCGCGAAAAAAATACTCCCTTTGTTTCTTTTTAGTCTGCATAGAAGATTTGGTCAAAGTTAAACCACACAAAGTTTGACCAAATTTATATCAAAAAATATGAACATCTATAATACTAAAGCTATATGATATGAAAATTCATTCCATGATGCATTTAATAATATTGATTTTGTATTGTGATTTTTGATATGTTTTCTTATATGATCAAATTTTACAAAGTTTGATTTTGCCCAAATTTTATATGCAGGCTAAAGAAACGGAGGGAGTATATGTACTTTGACACAAGTTGGCGATGTCGAAACCATAGGGTGACACCAATGTATATGGTGTCATGAAGATTTGAAAATTCAAATTTCACATGAGCACGGCAAAAAAACAAATAGTAGTGTCCACTGCTCGATCTCTCATTTTGACCTGAAGTTTTATTGATTTTTTTATGAAGCGTCCACAGAACACCACAGTCAAGACACATGAAGAAATCGTATTACCTCCGTCTGTAATTATTTGTCGCTCAACAGGATGTAGGAGTAGTATAATACCATCAACAGCGAAAGTTTATATATGACCTGTCATGCCACGTGGACTCGGATGCTACGAGTACAAAGTATCTGGCGCGCCGATTCCCGATCGGACGGCGCGCAAGTCCCTTTCAACCTTGTTGGGGGAACAGAAGCAGGCACCACAACTGTTGGCGTGCGAAAGCAACGTTCGAGAGGCCGGCAAGCGACTCGCACCGGTGCCACCACAGACTCCTCCGTCCTCACCCCCTATATAAATCCGCCGGCGTCTCCGCTCTCCTCGACGAGGACGGACAACAGTGCAACGAAGAAATACTGTGCTTTTGGATAAAAGAATCAAGAAATTCTTAGAAATACTCTGCTTTGGACTAGAACCTTAAGATATTTTTTATGTTGGTGTTTGATTCATAGGATTGAATGTGTTATATAGACATTTTTCCTAAGAATTTCTTTGTACTATTTCTCATAGAATTTCTAGCATCCATTGAAACCTCTTTGAAATAATCATTTGTTTATTCTATGATGCAATCAAACAACACCAAATCCTGTCCTATGTTTTTTCTAGTATTTTCGATTTTTCAGAATCCCACGAATTAATCAAAGAGGCCCTAAATCTCTTTTCTTTTAAGCTTTTTGTTTGTTTGTTTGTTTGTTTTACTGGAGAGCGACAAAAAAAATAAGTAACAACGGTGCGCTACTTAGGAATTGATCTTGTGAGCTCACATTGGTAAACGACAGCTGCTACCGCTCCCACCAACAGCTATTAATGACAATAAGCAAACTGAAACCATTTAACAACAGAGCACAGCGTGCAGATTAGAAAACATGTTTCACTTTTTTTGAAACTTTTCTTTTACAGATTGTGATTTATTTTTTTAAATGTCCGCTATTTTTTAAAACACAAAATATTTTGAAAATTTTCAAAATGTATTTTTCAAATGTGAATAAACTTTATAATTCCATTTTTTCTTAAAATAAGCACAAAATTTGGTATTCCAAACAATTTCTTCTCAAACAAAATTTGAAAACATGCATAACTTTTGAAAATCCCTAAACAATGTTTAGAGTGTGGGCATTTTTTGAAAAACATGAATAAATGTATTCTATTTTCATTTAATAAATTTTCAATAAAAAATTGTCTGCATAATTTATAAAATGTTGAAATTCTGAAATGTCCATGCATTTCAAAATAATGTTTGTGGTGTTTAAGAAATGTATTAGACAATGGAAAAATTGTAACATTCAAAGAATTGTTCGTGAATTTTTTTTAAAGAAACTTCACGCATTTCACAAAAATCATGACATTTTCTAGAATTTGTTTATGCAACATAAACAAATGTTCGCATAATTATTTTAAACAATTTCATTCCATTTAGAAAAGTGATCAGTATCAATTTGGAAAATGATTACCATGTATTCTAAAAAATGCTTGGGCATGTATTTGAAAAATTATTCATCATGCATTTCAAAAACAATCATTGTGTGTTAAAAAATGTTCCCGTGTATATAGAAAAAATATAAAATGTTTATTAGAAAAGTGGACATGTATTTGTAAAAAAATACAACTATATAGGGTACTAGGTTGGAACTAGTTGCGTGTCGAGAGTGGACGTACAACTATGTCACGCATGAGTTGCATGTTTCGCTTGAAAATGGAACTGGGTCGGGTGGGTTTAAATATTGAGGTTGGACATGGAACTAGATAGGTGTCGGGGCAAGTTGCGCGTTAAAAAACAAAGCACACGCCTAGTTGCGAGTCAAAGGGTGAGCTTGCAACTGGGAGAACTATGAGCTGAGTTGCAAGTTGAGGATGGACTTACAACTGGAACAACTACAAACTATGAGAACAGTTGCGAGTCAAGGATCAACTTGCAACTGGGATAAAGCAAACTACGGTTCCAGTTGTGAGTCAAAGGATGGATTTGCAACTAGGATGAAAGACAAAAACACAGGCACAATTGCGAGTCAAGGGTTGGCTTGCAACTAGGATAAAACGAATTACATGCCTAGTTGTGAGTCGAGGGTGGACTTGTATATAAGACAAGTATATAAAACAATGATACGAGTTGCAGGTTGAGGATGGACTTGCAACTGAGATAAAAACAAAACACATCCTAGTTGCGAGTCGAGAGTGGACTTGCAACTGGGACAACAACATATTTTGGGCTCCAGTTGCGAGTCGAGGGTTGACTCGCAACTGGGACAACAGTTGCGAGTCGAGGACGGACTTGCAATTCAGACAACTACGAAACAATGAGCCCAGTTGTGAGTCAAGGGTCGGCTTGCAATTGGGATGAAAGAACATATGGTCCCTAGTTGCGAGTCAAGGGTGGGCTTGCAACTGTGAGAACTACGAGCTCAGTTGCGAGTTGAAGGTGGACTTGCAACTAGGACAACTACGCAACTACGAGCCCAGTTGCGAGTCAAGAGTCGACTTGCAACTAGGATGAAACAAACTATAGTCCTAGTTACAAGTCAATGGTGGACTTGCAACTAGGACGAAAGACAAAACACATGCCTAGTTGCGAGTCAAGGGGTGGGCTTCCAACTGGGAGAATTATGAGCCTAGTTGCGAGTCGAAGGTGAACTTGCAATTGGGACACCTATGAAACTACAAACCCAGTTGCGAGTCAAGGGTCGACTTGCAACTAGAATGAAGGAAACTATAGTCTGAGTCACGAGTCAATGGTGGACTTGCAACTGGTTTGAAAGACAAAGCACATGGCCAGTTGCGAGTTAAGACTGGGCTTGCAACTTTGATGAAAAAACTATAGCTCTACTTGCGAGTCAAGCGTGAACTTGCAACTGGAACAACTACACAAAACTACGATACTAGTTGCGAGTAGAGGATGGACTTGCAACTAGGAGAACTACAAACTACGAGCCGACTTATGAGTCGAGGGTGAACTTGGAACTCGGATGAAAAATAAGCTATGGCCCAGTTATGAGTCGAGGATAGACTTTTAACCCGGACAAGCAACATAACCTGCCATTCGACTTGTACAACACACGCCAGATAAAATGGGCACACAAGAGCGCAAGCAATAAAATGCTCGACAAAAAAAACATACATACAACACGAACGAGCTGACAAATGAACAAAAAGAAACAAGGTGACACAGGAATACATTGGTCGACGACACAAGACCAAGATTTTGCACTAAAATTACAGGAGCAAGATCCAACTGATAAAAACCTTAGATGACTCATTGCTAAATCTCGTCTTGATAAAGTTTAAAAGAAATGGGAGACAGTGTCAAAATGAACCGATAAGGTAACGGCCGCGATAGAGCCTCTCTTTCCTTGTTTCTTCCAATTCTATGTCACGGCCTAGAAACAACACGGCGAAACGAGTTGCCAACATGCCGCGATAATAGGCCAAAAAAGTGAAGTCAATCGGGCTAAGAAACTAATGTGCGACAAACAAAACATCAACCAACGAGGGGATCGAGCACTTGCACAAAAGTTAAAGAAACTAAATCAAGTGATGACAAACTTAGATGAGACATCCTCAAAAATCATCTAGATGTGATTCAGAAATTCCATATAAAAATATCCACGAATTTGACGGTTTCTACAATTTTTTTAAAAAAATTATAAAAGAATGCACGAATTTGACAAGAAAAGAAAAAAATGAAAATAAAGAACAAAACCGGATAGAGAAAAATGGAGAACATGAAGAAAAAAACCATCATGGAACCTCTCAAACTTAACAAAACTGTGAAAACATGAGAACATAGACATTGTTCCATAATTAAAAGGTGTTCATGAACTTTTTTTTTCAAATTTTATAAAAAAATATTCACAAAAAACCTTATTCATGAATTTGAAAAAAAAGTAAAAATACAAGTGAAAAAGAAAATAAAATTAAATATGACAAAAAAGAAAAAAATGAAAGAAAGCCCGGATAGAGAACATAAAATAGAAAGAAAAAAAGGAGAAAAACCAAGGTGGCTCACACGTGTTTTTTATATAGAGAAAATATGGCTTATAAGTAAAAAAATTGAGAGAAAGAAGTAATTTCCTCCGCAGAACTCTCCTCAAATTCATGAACGGACAAAACAAATAGGCCATGGATAAATATATGGTGAGGATAGAGAAATCTCAACAACTGCCAATCTCCACACACAAAAAAGAAACACAATCAATGTTCAAAAAAACGCAGTCAAAGAAAACACAAGTTATCAATGGTCCGCACAAACATTTGATTGTGCAGCCACAAAGACGTTGAAAAGAGCCCACGGGCCAATATACAAAAAAAAAAAAGAAAACCAAAAGACACACAAAGCCCGAGGATTTGCTAAAAAAAACAGAGCTCGTGGCTCACAACAACATAAAAAGATAAAAAACAAGCCAGCTGGGTCCACAAGGTCAGGTCACGTGAAACAAGAACACGTCAGTTTAGGGATAATAGCACGAATCTGAAAACTTCTATCCAATGGTTGGACATTTAGATGTGAGATAGTATATTTACATCTAGATGTGAAATAGCAATCCTGCAAAGTTTATACGGACTTGTCATGCGTGGACTGTGACCATATCGGATGCTGCATGGTATCTGGCCCGCCGATCTGCGATCGGACGGCGGGCAAGTCCCATTCAACCTTGTCGGGGCAAGAGAAGCAGGCACCACAACTGGTGCCGCGAAAGCAACGTTCGAGAGGCCGGCAAGCGACTCGCACAGGTGGCTGATTCAGCGGGAGATCACACATAATAATCTTCTTGGCTTGGATGGAGATAAGATCAAGAGCTAGACTCCTCCGTCCTCATCCCCTGTCTTGATTCTCTATAAATCCACCGGCGTCTCAGCTCTCTCCTCGACGAGGACGAATAACAGTGCAACGAAGAAATACTCTGCTTTGGATCAAAGAATCAAGAACAGAGATCGGAGAATCGATGGCTGCTGCGTTTGCGTCCACGCCGGCGGTGATGTGGTCGGCTCGCCCGGAACGGGTGGCCGTCGCTCGGCGGTGCGTGGTGGCGCGGGCGTCCGCGACGATGGCGGCACCGGCGGCGCTGGCGGCGGGAAAGACGCACTACGATGTGCTCGGCCTGGGCGCAGGGGCGAGCAGGGGTGAGATCAAGGCGGCTTACCGGCGCCTCGCGAGGGAGGTGCACCCGGACGCCGTCGGCGGCGGCGGAGACGACGGGTTCATCCGGCTGCACACAGCCTACGCCACGCTCACCGACCCCGATGAGCGCGCGCGGTACGACCGGGACGTGACCAGCCGCGCCGCGGGGATGACGATGCGGCGGGCGTCGGCGACGACCCGACCAGCCTTCCGGCGGCGGACGTGGGAGACGGACCAGTGCTGGTAGGACGTACGGCCGGGCAAACGCGGCTGCCTTCCGTGGGCTCTGAGCCCCTGGCCGGCGGCCGCCCGGTTCGCTCAGGCACGGCGCTGGCGGAAAGTTCCTGGCGACTATCTTGTAACGTACGATCAGGATTGGACGTCCCAGATTGGGTGATGCGGACGCGGCAGCTCTGTACACAGCAAGAGGCGTTTTTTAAAGATCTCTTGTGCTTCCGGTCAGCAAAATGCAAATATGTAAATTAATTAGTTTTTTGCGGGTAAATTAATTAGTTAACTACTGCAAATTAACAGCCAAGGAATATATAGTAGCTCTCTTTGTAATAGAAGAAACTAGTTAACTCCATGTCGGTTGTTTCTTCTTTCAAAGTTGTCTCTTCTCTTCTAGAGGTAATCAATTAACAGAGTACAAAAGTGTAAAAAGAAAATTGGTCCATGTGAGTCATTATTTCTTCTTCTTCTTCTTCTTCTTCTTCTTCTTCTTCTTCTTCTTCTTGGTTATGACAAATTGATGCAAGACACACCTCCAACTAAAGACGAAACAAGGTTGCGCCCCGCTATATTAATATAGACAACCCCGATACAACAACGATAGGTGCTAGGGCGGAAGCAGTACAGTCACATCCAAAAAAACGAAAAAGAAAATACAAAAAGGAACAAATGCCGACAACGATGGATCAATAAAAACGAAGAAGCCTCGTGACCGTTGCGCCCACAGTGGATCTTCCACCACGCTCCTGTACTCTAAAGCGCCGGTATCAATCAACACCTCCAAGAAGGGACGCGACAATGACGACGCTGATGTCAAGGGTTTCCCCGGTACGCGGCGAGGAGAAAGGAAGGGTACCACCTGACGCCCTCCAGGAAGGTCTAGCGGCACCCTCAAGCGCCACCGCGCACGTAGGTGTCGGACATGCCAACAGAGATTGCTCCCGATCCCAACAATCACCTCGGGCATTCCGGAGCACACCACCATACCGTCCACCACCCTGCTCCACCATGGTCTCAAGGCCTCCCACGCGGTCTCACCACGGCACCGCGAAGTAGGTCCTTGATACGTCTCCAACGTATCTATAATTTTTTATTGTTTCATGTTGTTATATTATCATTCTTGGATGTTTTAAAATCATTTTATAGCAGCTTTATAGCATTTTTTGAAACTAACCTATTGACATAGTGCCCAGTGCCCGTTGCTGTTTTTTGCTTGTTTTTTACTTCGCAGAATATCAGTACCAAACGGAGTCCAAATGTCACGAAACTTTTTGGAGATATTTTTGGACCAGAAGACAACTTGGGAGTCAAGGAAGCACCTTGGATGAGGCCCGTGGGGCCCACAAGACACCAGGGCACGTCAGAGGCCCCCGGCGCGCCCTTATAGGTTGTGGGGCCCACAGGGGTCTCCTCCATTGCCTCTTCGCTCTATAAATCCTCAGAAATCCCAGAAACCCTAGGGGAGTAGACGAGAAACATTTCAGCCGCCGCAAGTTCCAGAACCACAAGATCAAATCTACACCATCACGGACGGGTTCATCATCCTCATTGGTGCCTCTCCGATGATGCATGAGTAGTCCACCATAGACCTACGGGTCCGTAGAAAGTAGCTAGATGGCTTTCTCTCTCTCTTTGATTCTAAATACAATGGTCTCTTGGAGATCTAGTTGATGTAATAACTTTTTACGGTGTGTTTGTTGGGGTCCGATGAAGATCGAGTTTATGATAAGTTTCTATCCATGAATTGTTGGAAATATGCCCTAGAGGCAATAATAAAATGGTTATTATTGTATTTCCTTGTTCATGATAATTGTCTATTGTTCATGCTATAATTGTGTTATCCGGAAATCGTAATACATGTGTGAATACATAGACCACAACATGTCCCTAGTGAGCCTCTAGTTGACTAGCTCGTTGATCAACAGATAGTCATGGTTTCCTGACTATGGACATTGGATGTCATTGATAACGGGATCACATCATTAGGAGAATGATGTGATGGACAAGACCCAATCCTAAGCATAGCACAAGATCGTGTAGTTCGTTTGCTAGAGCTTTTCCAAATGTCAAGTATCATTTCCTTAGACCATGAGATTGTGCAACTCCCGGATACCATAGGAGTGCTTTGGGTGTGCCAAACGTCACAACGTAACTGGGTGGCTATAAAGGTGCACTACGGGTATCTCCGAAAGTGTCTGTTGGGTTGGCACGAATCGAGACTGGGATTTGTCACTCCGTATGACGGAGAGGTATCTCTGGGCCCACTCGGTAATGCATCATCATAATGAGCTCAATGTGACCAAGTGTTTGGTCACGGGATCATGCATTACGGTACGAGTAAAGTGACTTGCCGGTAACGAGATTGAACAAGGTATTGGGATACCGACGATCGAATCTCGGGCAAGTAACGTACCGATTGACAAAGGGAATTGTATACGGGATTGATTGAATCCTCGACATCGTGGTTCATCCGATGAGATCATCGTGGAACATGTGGGAGCCAACATGGGTATCCAGATCCCGCTGTTGGTTATTGACCGGAGAGTCGTCTCGGTCATGTCTGCATGTCTCCCGAACCCGTAGGGTCTACACACTTAAGGTTCGGTGACGCTAGAGTTGTAGAGATATTAGTATGCGGTTAACCGAAAGTTGTTCGGAGTCCCGGATGAGATCCCGGACGTCACGAGGAGATCCGGAATGGTCCGGAGGTAAAGATTTATATATGGGAAGTCCTATTTTGGCCACTGGAAAATGTTCGGAATTTTTCGGTATTGTACGGGGAAGGTTCTAGAAGGTTCGAAGTGGGGCCCACCTGCATGGGGGGACCCACATGAACGTGGGTAGTGGGGGCAAGGCCCACACCCCTGGTCAAGGCGCACCAAGATCCCACCTTAGAAAGGAATAAGATCATGTCCCGAAGGGATAAGATCAAGATCCCTAAAAAAGGGGGATAACAATCGGTGGGGAAGGGAAATGATGGGATTTCTTTCCCCCACCTTTGCCAACGCCCCAATGGACTTGGAGGGCAAGAAACCAGCCCCCTCCACCCCTATATATAGTGGGGAGGCGCATGGGAGCAGGACCCCAAGCCCCTGGCGCCTCCCTCTCCCTCCCGTGACACCTCTCCCTCTCACTGAGCTTGGCGAAGCCCTGCCGAGATCCCCGCTGATTCCACCACCACGCCGTCGTGCTGCTGGATCTCCATCAACCTCTCCCTCCCCTTGCTGGATCAAGAAGGAGGAGACGTCTTCCCCAAACGTACGTGTGTTGAATGCGGAGGTGCCGTCCGTTCGGCGCTCGGTCATCGGTGATTTGGATCACGACGAGTACGACTCCATCAACCCCGTTCACTTGAACGCTTCCGCTCGCGATCTACAAGGGTATGTAGATGCACTCTTTTCCCTCTCGTTGCTAGAAGACTCCATAGATTGTTCTTGCTGATGCGTAGAAATTTTTTAATTTCTGCAACGATCTACAACAGTGGCATCATGAGCTAGGTCTATGCGTAGTTTCTATGCACGAGTAGAGCACAAACCTGTTGTGGGCGTAGATGTTGTCAATTTTCTTGCCACTACTAGTCTTATCTTGTTTCGGTGGCATCGTGGGATGAAGCGGCCCGGACCGACCTTACACGTACGCTAACGTGAGACAGGTTCCACCGACTGACATGCACTAGTTGCATAAGGTGGCTAGCGGGTGTCTGTCTCTCCCACTTTAGTCGGATCGGATTCGATGAAAAGGGTCCTTATGAAGGGTAAATAGAAGTTGGCATATCACGTTGTGGTTTTACGTAGGTAAGAAACGTTCTTGCTAGAAACCTATAGAAGCCACGTAAAACATGCAACAACAATTAGAGGACGTCTAACTTGTTTTTGCAGCATATGCCTTGTGATGTGATATGGCCAAAAGGATGTGATGAATGAAATATATGTGATGTATGAGATTGATCATGTTCTTGTAATAGGAATCACGACTTGCATGTCGATGAGTATGACAACCGGCAGGAGCCATAGGAGTTGTCTTTATTTTTTGTATGACCTGCGTGTCATTGAATAACGCCATGTAAATTACTTTACTTTATTGCTAAACACGTTAGCCATAGAAGTAGATGTAATCGTTGGCGTGACAACTTCATGAAGACACGATGATGGAGATCATGGTGTCATGCCGGTGACGAAGATGATCATGGCGCCCCGAAGATGGAGATCAAAGGAGCAATATGATACTGGCCATATCATGTCACTATTTGATTGCATGTGATGTTTATCATGTTTTACATCTTATTTGCTTAGAACGACGGTAGCTTAAATAAGATGATCCCTCGCAATAATTTCAAGAAAGTGTTCCCCCTAACTGTGCACCGTTGCGAAGGTTCGTTGTTTCGAAGCACCACGTGATGATCGGGTGTGATAGATTCTAACGTTCGAATACAACGGGTGTAAGCCAGATTTACACAGGCAATACACATAGGTTGACTTTACGAGCCTAGCATGTACAGACATGGCCTCGGAACACGGAAGACCGAAAGGTCGAGCATGAGTCGTATAGAAGATACGATCAACATGAAGATGTTCACCGATGTTGACTAGCCCGTCTCACGTGATGATCGGACACGGCCTAGTTGACTCGGATCATGTTTCACTTAGATGACTAGAGGGATATCTATCTGAGTGGGAGTTCATTGAATAATTTGATTAGATGAACTTAATTATCATGAACTTAGTCTAAAATCTTTACAATATGTCTTGTAGATCAAATGGCCCACGCTAATGTTGCCCTCAACTTCAACGCATTCCTAGAGAAAACCAAACTGAAAGATGATGGCAGCAACTATACGGACTTGGTCCGGAACCTGAGGATCATCCTCATTGCTGCCAAGAAAGATTATGTACTAGAAGCACCGCTAGGTGACGCACCCATCCCAGAGAACCAAGACGTTATGAACGCTTGGCAGCAGTGTGCTGATGATTACTCCCTCGTTCAGTGCGGCATGCTTTACAGCTTAGAACCGGGGCTCCAAACGCGTTTTGAGCAACATGGAGCATATGAGATGTTCGAAGAGTTGAAAATGGTTTTCCAAGCTCATGCCCGGGTCGAGAGATATGAAGTCTCCGACAAGTTCTTCAGTTGTAAGATGGAGGAAAATAGTTCTGTCAGTGAGCACATACTCAAAATGTCTGGGTTACACAACCGCTTGACTCAGCTGGGAGTTAATCTCCCGGATGACGCGGTCATTGACAGAATCCTTCAGTCGCTTCCACCGAGCTAGAAGAGCTTTGTGATGAACTTCAATATGCAGGGGATGGAAAAGACCATTCCTGAGGTATATTCAATACTGAAATCAGCGGAGGTGGAGATAAAAAAGGAACATCAAGTGTTGATGGTGAATAAAACCACTAAGTTCAAGAAAGGCAAGGGTAAGAAGAACTTCAAGAAGGACGGCAAGGGAGTTGCCGCGCCCCGGTAAGCCAGTTGCCGGGAAGAAGCCAAAGAATGGACCCAAGCCTGAGACTGAGTGCTTTTATTGCAAGGGAAGTGGTCACTGGAAGCGGAACTGCCCCAAGTACTTGGCGGACAAGAAGGCCGACAACACCAAAGGTATATGTGATATACATGTTATTGATGTGTACCTTACCAGTACTCGTAGTAGCTCCTGGGTATTTGATACCGGTGCGGTTGCTCATATTTGTAACTCAAAGCAGGAGCTGTGGAATAAACGGAGACTGGCAAAGGACGAGGTGACGATGCGCGTCGGGAATGGTTCCAAGGTCGATGTGATCGCCGTCGGCACGCTACCTCTACATTTACCTACGGGATTAGTTTTAAACCTCAATAATTGTTATTTAGTGCCAGCTTTGAGCATGAACATTGTATCAGGATCTCGTTTAATTCGAGATGGCTACTCATTTAAATCCGAGAATAATGGTTGTTATATTTATATGAGAGATATGTTTTATGGTCATGCCCCGCTGGTCAATGGTTTATTTTTGATGAATCTCGAACGTGATGTTACACATGTTCATAGTATGAATACCAAAAGATGTAAAGTTGATAACGATAGTCCCACATACTTGTGGCACTGCCGCCTTGGTCACATTGGTGTCAAGCGCATGAAGAAGCTCCATGCAGATAGACTTTTGGAGTCTCTTGATTACGAATCATTTAACACGTGCGAACCATGCCTCATGGGTAAGATGACCAAGACTCCGTTCTCCGGAACAATGGAGCGAGCAACCAACTTATTGGAAATCATACATACTGATGTGTGCGGTCCAATGAGTGTTGAGGCTCGCGGTGGCTATCGTTATGTTCTCACTCTCAATGATGACTTGAGTAGATATGGGTATGTCTACCTAATGAAACACAAGTCTGAGACCTTTGAAAAGTTCAAGGAATTTCAGAGTGAGGGACAGAAAAATAAAGTTCTTACGATCAGACCGTGGAGGGGAATATTTGAGTCACGAATTTGGCACACACTTAAGGAAATGTGGAATAGTTTCACAACTCACGCCGCCTGGAACACCTCAGCGAAATGGTGTGTCCGAACGTCGTAATTGCACTCTATTGGATATGGTGCGATCTATGATGTCTTTTACCGATCTACCGCTCTCATTTTGGGGCTATGCTTTAGAGACTGCCGCATTCACTTTAAATAGGGCTCCGTCGAAATCCGTTGAGACGACACCGTATGAATTATGGTTTGGGAAGAAACCTAAGTTGTCGTTTCTAAAAGTTTGGGGATGCGATGCTTATGTCAAGAAACTTCAACCTGAAAAGCTCGAACCCAAGTCGGAAAAATGCGTCTTCATAGGATACCCTAAGGAAACCATTGGGTATACCTTCTACCTCAGATCCGAAGGCAAGATCTTTGTTGCCAAGAACGGGTCCTTTCTGGAGAAAGAGTTTCTCTCGAAAGAAGTAAGTGGGAGGAAAGTGGAACTTGATGAAGTACTACCTCTTGAACCGGAAAGTAGCGCAGCTCAGGAAGATGTTCCTGTGGTGCCTGCACCGACTAGAGAGGAAGTTAATGATGATGATGATGATCAAGGTACTTCGGATCAAGCTCCTACTGAACTTCGTAGGTCCACAAGGACACGTTCCGCGCCAGAGTGGTACGGCAACCCTGTCTTGGAAATCATGTTGTTAGACAATGGTGAACCTTCGAACTATGAAGAAGCAATGGCGGGCCCAGATTCTGACAAACGGCTTGAAGCCATGCAATCCGAGATAGGATCCATGTATGAAAACAAAGTGTGGACTTTGACAGACTTGCCCGATGATCGGCGAGCGATAGAAAACAAATGGATCTTTAAGAAGAAGACAGACGCGGATGGTAATGTTACCATCTATAAAGCTCGATCACTAAGGGTTATCGACAAGTTCAAGGGGTTGCCTACGATGAGACTTTCTCACCCGTAGCGAAGCTGAAGTCCGTCTGAATCATGTTAGCAATTGCCGCATACTATGATTATGAGATATGGAAAATGGACGTCAAAACGGCATTCCTTAACGGCTTTCTTAAGGAAGAATTGTATATGATGCAGCCGGAAGGTTTTGTCGATCCTAAGAATGCTAAGAAGGTATGCAAGCTCCAGCGCTGCATCTATGGGCTGGTGCAAGCATCTTGGAGTTGGAACATTCGATTTGATGAGATGATCAAAGCGTTTGGGTTTACACAGACTTATGGAGAAGCCTGTGTTTACAAGAAAGTGAGTGGGAGCTCTGTAGCATTTCTCATATTATATGTGGATGACATACTGTTGATGGGAAATGATATAGAATTCTTGGGAAGCATAAAGGCCTACTTGAACAAGTGTTTTTCAATGAAGGACCTTGGAGAAGCTGCTTATATATTAGGCATCAAGATCTATAGAGATAGATCAAGACGCCTCATTGGTCTTTCACAAAGTACGTACCTTGAGAAGATATTGAAGAAGTTCAATATGGATCAGTCCAAGAAGGGGTTCTTGCCTGTATTGCAAGGTGTGCAATTGAGCACGTCTCAATGCTCGACCACGGCAGAAGATAGAGAAAAGATGAGTGTCGTCCCCTATGCCTCGGCCATAGGGTCTATTATGTATGCCATGCTGTATACCAGACCTGATGTAAACCTTGCCGTAAGTTTGGTAGGAAGGTACCAAAGTAATCCCGGCATGGAACACTGGACAGCGGTCAAGAATATCCTGAAGTACCTGAAGAGGACTAAGGATATGTTTCTCGTTTATGGAGGTGACGAAGAGCTCGTCGTAAAGGGTTACGTCGATGCTAGTTTCGACACAGATCTGGATGACTCTAAGTCACAAACCAGATACGTGTATATTTTGAATGGTGGGGCAGTAAGCTGGTGCAGTTGCAAGCAAAGCGTTGTGGCGGGATCTATATGTGAAGCGGAATACATGGCGGCCTCAGAGGCAGCACAAGAAGCAATCTGGGTGAAGGAGTTCATTACCGACCTAGGAGTTATTCCCAATGCGTCGGGCCCGATGACTCTCTTCTGTGACAACACTGGAGCTATTACCCTTGCCAAGGAGCCCAGGTTTCACAGGAAGACCAGGCATATCAAGCGTCGCTTCAACTCCATTCGTGAAAATGTTCAAAATGGAGACATAGATATTTGTAAAGTACATACGGACCTGAATGTAGCAGATCCGTTGACTAAACCTCTCCCTAGAGCAAAACATGATCAACACCAGAACTCTATGGGTGTTCGATTCATCACAATGTAACTAGATTATTGACTCTAGTGCAAGTGGGAGACCGTTGGAAATATGCCCTAGAGGCAATAATAAAATGGTTATTATTATATTTCCTTGTTCATGATAATTGTCTATTGTTCATGCTATAATTGTGTTATCCGGAAATCGTAATACATGTGTGAATACATAGACCACAACATGTCCCTAGTGAGCCTCTAGTTGACTAGCTCGTTGATCAACAGATAGTCATGGTTTCCTGACTATGGACATTGGATGTCATTGATAACAGGATCACATCATTAGGAGAATGATGTGATGGACAAGACCCAATCCTAAGCATAGCACAAGATCGTGTAGTTCGTTTGCTAGAGCTTTTCCAAATGTCAAGTATCATTTCCTTAGACCATGAGATTGTGCAACTCCCGGATACCATAGGAGTGCTTTGGGTGTGCCAAACGTCACAACGTAACTGGGTGGCTATAAAGGTGCACTACGGGTATCTCCGAAAGTGTCTGTTGGGTTGGCACGAATCGAGACTGGGATTTGTCACTCCGTATGACGGAGAGGTATCTCTGGGCCCACTCGGTAATGCATCATCATAATGAGCTCAATGTGACCAAGTGTTTGGTCACGGGATCATGCATTACGGTACGAGTAAAGTGACTTGCCGGTAACGAGATTGAACAAGGTATTGGGATACCGACGATCGAATCTCGGGCAAGTAATGTACCGATTGACAAAGGGAATTGTATACGGGATTGATTGAATCCTCGACATCGTGGTTCATCCGATGAGATCATCGTGGAACATGTGGGAGCCAACATGGGTATCCAGATCCCGCTGTTGGTTATTGACCGGAGAGTCGTCTCGGTCATGTCTGCATGTCTCCCGAACCCGTAGGGTCTACACACTTAAGGTTCGGTGACGCTAGAGTTGTAGAGATATTAGTATGCGGTTAACCGAAAGTTGTTCGGAGTCCCGGATGAGATCCCGGACGTCCCGAGGAGTTCCCGAATGGTCCGGAGGTAAAGATTTATATATGGGAAGTCCTATTTTGGCCACCGGAAAATGTTCGGGATTTTTCGGTATTGTACCGGAAAGGTTCTAGAAGGTTCTGAAGTGGGGCCCACCTGCATGGGGGACCCACATGAACGTGGGTAGTGGGGGCAAGGCCCCACACCCCTAGTCAAGGCGCACCAAGATCCCACCTTAGAAAGGAATAAGATCATATCCCGAAGGGATAAGATCAAGATCCCTAAAAAAGGGGGATAACAATCGGTGGGGAAGGGAAATGATGGGATTTCTTTCCCCCACCTTTGCCAACGCCCCAATGGACTTGGAGGGCAAGAAACCAGCCCCCTCCACCCCTATATATAGTGGGGAGGCGCATGGGAGCAGGACCCCAAGCCCCTGGCGCCTCCCTCTCCCTCCCGTGACACCTCTCCCTCTCACTGAGCTTGGCGAAGCCCTGCCGAGATCCCCGCTGCTTCCACCACCACGCCGTCGTGCTGCTGGATCTCCATCAACCTCTCCCTCCCCTTGCTGGATCAAGAAGGAGGAGACGTCTTCCCCAAACGTACGTGTGTTGAATGCGGAGGTGCCGTCCGTTCGGCGCTCGGTCATCGGTGATTTGGATCACGACGAGTACGACTCCATCAACCCCGTTCACTTGAACGCTTCCGCTCGCGATCTACAAGGGTATGTAGATGCACTCTTTTCCCTCTCGTTGCTAGAAGACTCCATAGATTGTTCTTGGTGATGCGTATAAATTTTTTAATTTCTGCAACGATCTACAACATGAATATTATTTGATTTTTCTTTGATCTCTTATATGCATGATTACGTATAGCCTCGTATTTCTTCTTCAAATCTTTGGTTTAGTTGGGCCGACTAGATCATTTTTTCTTGCCATGGGAAGAGGTGCTTTGTGATGGGTTTGATTTTACGGTGTTCTCACCCGGTGACAGAAGGGGTAGCAAGGCACGTATGTATCGTTGCTATTAAGGACAACAAGATGGGGTCTATTCCTACATGAATAGATCTTGTCTACATCATGTCACCGTTCTTATTGCATTACTCCGTTTCTCCATGAACTTAATACACTAGATGCATGCTGGATAGCGGTCGATGTGTGGAGTAATGCTAGTCGATGCAGAATCGTTTCGGTCTACTAATCTTGGACGTGATGGCTATATAATGATCATTGCCTGGATATCGTCATGATTATTTGATCTTATATAAATTGCCCAATAGTAATTTGTTTACCCACCGTATGCTATTTTCTTGAGAGAAGCCACTAGTGAAATCTACGCCCCCCGGGTCTATCTTTTATCATATTGCTTTCCGATCTATTTTTCACTGCTTTTGTTTTCAGATCTATTATTCCAAAATTCCAAAAATACCTTGCTGCATTTTTTATTTGCATCTATTATTTGGTGTTTTTTTTCCAGATCTCTTTATCCAAACTCATACTATTTAATCTATCTTCTTATCCGGGAGGGATTGACAACCCCTCTTACGCGTTGGGTTGCGAGGAATTGTTCTTTCTGTGCAGGTACCGTTTACATAGTGTTGCTTGGTTCTCCTACTAGTTCGATAACCTTGGTTTCATAACTGAGAGAAATACCTACCGTAGCTGTACTGCATCATCACTTCCTCTTTGGGTAAATACCGACGTGGATACGAGCAATCAAAAGGAATTTCTGGCGCCATTGCCGGGGAGACATCGTCAACATCTATCTGGTTCCTCACAAATCCCATCTCCTTGCAATTTACGTTATTTGCTATTTGCCTCTTGTTTTCATCTCCCCCACTTCACAAAAATATTTGCCTTCTTTCTGTTTGCCTTTTTGTTCGTTTGCTATCTTGCTTGTGTGCCATGTACCTTCTATTTGCTTGCATCTTCGTTTGCTAAAAATCTATTGAGATGGATCCTCACCACTTGCTAATCTTTTCAAAAGATCCAATTATGATGAACCAATTGCTAGTGAGTTGAGTGCACTTGATTATCTCTATGAAGTTTTGCTTGAAATTCATGAATCGGAAGATTTTGATGAAGTGTCGAAAGAAGAAGTTGATAAAGTGATTCATGATATCTCTTTCAATGAAAAGCATGATTGCAATGATGTTATTATAAATTCTATTAATGTCAATTGTGTTAATGATATGCAAAACCCCAAACTTGGGGATAAATACGTCTCCAACGTATCTACTTTTTCTCACGTTTTCCCTCTTGTTTTGGACTCTAATTTGCATGATTTGAATGAAACTAACCCCGGACTGACGCTGTTTTCAGCAGAACTACTATGGTGTTGTTTTTGTGCAGAAATAAAAGTTCTCGGAATGGAACGAAACTTTGCGAGGATTTTTTATATCAATAATAAGAATTTCTGGAGCCAAGACCTGCCGGAGAGGGGCACCTGGGTGGGCACAACCCACCAGGGCGCGCCCCCCTCTCCTGACGCGCCCAGGTGGGTTGTACCTACCTAGTGGCCCCGCAGATGACCCCCCTGATACTATAAAATCACACATTTTCAAAAAAAAAACAGGGAGAAAGAATTATCGCGATCCATGAGACGGAGCCGCCGTCAAGCCCTGTTCTTCCTCGGGAGGGCAGATATGGAGTCCGTTTGGGGCTCCGGAGAGGGGGATCTTCGTTCTTCATCATCACCAACCAATCTCCATCGCCAATTCCATGATGCTCCACACCGGGAGTGAGTAATTCCTTCGTAGGCTCGCTGGTCGGTGAGGTGTTGGATGAGATTCATCATGTAATCGAGTTAGTTTTGTTAGGGCCCAATCCCTAGTATCCACTATGTTCTTAGATTGATATTGCTATGACTTTGCCATGCTTAATGTTTGTCACTTTGGGCCCGGGTGCCATGAACTCAGATCTGAACCTTTTATGAATTCATCATTATATCCATGTTTTAGATCCGATCTTGCAAGTTATAGTCACCTACTACGTGTTATGATCCGACAACCCCGGAGTGACAACAACCGGTCCCACTTTCGGTGATGACCGTAGTTTGAGGAGTTCATGTATTCACTATGTGTTAATGCTTTGTTCCGGCTCTCTATTAAAAGGAGGCCTTAATATCCCTTAGTTTCCAATATGGACCCCGCTGCCACGGGAGGGTAGGACAAAAGATGTCATGCAAGTTCTTTTAATAAAGCACGTATGACTATTTACGGAATACATGCCTACATTATATCGATGAACTGGAGCTAGTGTCGTATCGCCCTAGATTATAACTATCACATGATGAATATCATCCAACAAGTCACCGATCCAATGCCTACGAATTTATTTATATTGATCTTGCTGCGTTACTAGTGCTATCATCACGGTTACACTTGCTACAAAATTACTGCTATCACTGTTACTGTTACCGTTGTTGTTGTCACTACTATCAAAACTATCATATTACTGTGCTACTGATCACTTGCTGCAGATAATTAATCTTCAGGTGTGGTTGAATTGACAACTCGGCTGCTAATACCTTCAAATATTATTTGGCTCCCCTTGTGTCGCATCTATAAATTTGGGTTGAATACTCTACCCTCGAAAACTGTTGTGACCCCATATACTTGTAGGTTATCAAGACCTTTTTCTGGCGCCGTTGCCGGGGACCATAGCTATATTTGTTGAGTCACTTGAGATTATTATCATATTATCACTATGAAAAACTTTGTGCATGCCGACTTGCAGAGACAACGCATAGCACCGACCCTCAAGAGTCTAGACATGATAGAGCATTTCCAAAGGCATAAAAATTCTATGTGAACTACTCCCTCCGTAAAAAGTATAAAAGCGTTTAGATCACTAAAGTAGTGATCTAAACACATTTATATTTCTTTACAGATGAAGTAATTGTTGTGTGACGAAAAGCAACCAAGTCCAACAAGTTGGGAAAGCACCGGCTGCAAGTTTTGCACGATTTCTTCAGATACCATACTCTATTGGTAGTTGTTTAGAAGTATCTTGGACCATCTAGACGTGGAAGAAAACGGGTAATTGGTCATCACGATCAAAGTGCAGAAGAATGAGGAGAGTTGTATTAGAATCTAGATGAAGATACATGCACAAATATTAGATATTGGCTTACACAGAAGTAGCCATCATCGACAATTTTATAATATGTAGAAAAATAAGTAATTGTAGACAAAACAAAACCAGGACTTCGGTCGTGACAAGTGTAGCGCAGAAAAATCGAATTATCGTCGATCTTCCACTTTCAGACGGACCAGTTAGTGGGCGACATGCACCGGGTTCTGATAACCACAAACACAAAAACAACAAGTCCGTTGAATGTCTGCGCGATAATAGAATAGAGTGTGTCACATCCAGCATTTATCTATCATCGTCGCATGCGGCATAGGAGCTACCTCGGCTCAGCTCGGACCTTCGAGAATAATGAAAAATATATCTTTCCATTCCCTTATACAAGCCTATAAACTCAGATTACAGGTGCTAAAATAAAATTTAATGACTGCTTTGCAAGCTAACTTTTCTTTTCGTTAACTGATATCATTAATACGTCACATGCATGCAAGAAAGGAATGAGAAGGATGTAGCTCAGTGTCATTATGATCACATGCATGTAAGTGCTAATATGAGGAAACATTATTAATTTTTGCCTCGATTACTGTTGGTTGCCTTGTATAGATCCAAAATGTATTTTTCATAGTTGCCTTGTATAAGAAAATGGAGGGAGTACATTCAAGTGGGGCATTCATATATATATATATATATATATATATATATATATATATATATATATATATATATATATATATATATATATATATGTAAATTGTTTGGGACACCTAGGTGCCTGGGCACCTAGGGCTGTTATGGTAACTCATATTCATTAGCGCATGGCATACAATTGATAATTAATGGCTTTCCATTTCTTTTGCATGCACTAGTAACCTAAATGGTCAATGATTTCTTTCCAAAACAAAAATAATCTGAACACTCATACCTGGGTGCGTATACACGTACATGTAACAAAGAGATAACCACGTGTACATGGTATTTGACCATGACACCAGTTAATGGGTATTATACCTAATGAAAATATGTACGTGTTGTTTTATACTCAATAAAAATATACACATAAATGTCATAAATTTTAATAAGTACGTGTTGGTGTTATATTCAATGGAAATATACACATACATATAGATACCTTAATGTGAATATACACATGAATATACATACCTCGATGTTAATATACACATGAATATGTACGCGTTGGTGTTATACCCAATGAAAATTTTATTTGTATATACCCATAAATTTCACACCTTTTAATAAGTGGTACATGTACCCGAGAAATCCACATATACATTTTATTAGACCGTGATACCGGTTAGCGAGTATTATACCTAATAAAAATATGCACATGTTGGTGTTGTACCCAATGAAAATATGTACGTGTTGGTGTTATACCCAATAAGAATATATATACGTGTTGGTGTTATACTCGATCAAAATGTGTACGCGTT
This sequence comes from Triticum aestivum, assembly GCF_018294505.1. Classification (NCBI taxonomy): domain Eukaryota; kingdom Viridiplantae; phylum Streptophyta; class Magnoliopsida; order Poales; family Poaceae; genus Triticum; species Triticum aestivum. The sequence continues at coordinate 618,636,903 of NC_057814.1, forward strand.
GGTGTACGTGCTAAAAATGTTGGGTATTATTTTTCTAATAAATTTATCTTGCATCTACCATTCATGCGAAAAATTATGATAAATAAATAATTACAATTTCCAATCAAGAAGGGACAAATAATGACACGTATTAATTAGACAACCATTATTACTTCCCATAACAATAACGCCATGCAAACAAATAGGAAAGTAGTAATGCAGGTATGCATGCAAAATTTAAACACATCTTATCAACAAAATCTAGTATGATCCAACGGCATCTAGGCAAGGAGCCTGGGCACCTAGGTGTCCCATAACACTATATATAGGGTCGCGCTATTCGTCACCCTGGGTGAGGAATAGTTATTCTTCACCCCCTCTTTATTTTGACATCAATGCACCGTATTTTTACGTTTTGTAAATTTTGTCTTATTTCATACATAAAAAAAGAACGTAAGAAAATATGTACTCGCCGTAAAAAATATTTTATGTTACATAAAATTACAAATGTAAAAACATATTGTAAAACATACATAAAATGTGATTTTTCTGATCTTATAACTTTTTTTAGACCAAATTTTACATATTGAATTAATATGCATGTAACTATTTATATTTTAAACGTAATTTATTTAGAAAGCGATCGTAAAATTACCTCGGGTGAAGAATAACTTATTCTGCATCCTGGGTGATGAATAGTAACACTATATATATATATATATATATATATATATATATATATATATATATATATATATATATATATATATATATATATGGGGCACCTTGATTGTTTCGGAAACCGTCCTATATTTAATTTGTTTCCTAACTATTTTTCATGCAAGACTTTCTCTGCTTATGTTTTATTTGTTTTTTCTAATTATTAGGCATGCAAGACTTCCCATACAATAAAACGTCATAATATTGATTTTGTTAGAATTGATACAGGTATCTAATACGCGTATTTTTGTTCCCCAACTATCTAATACAGGTATCTAATACCTACCAATGAAATTATGGACATACATAGGTATGTATATATTCAATAATTTATTTTTTAAACTATTACATTTATTTGTTTCCTAATTATCTAAAATGGGTATCTTATACTTACTAACAAAAGTATGTACATACGCGGGTATGTATATACCCAAGAATTTGTTATTTGACTAATTGCATTTTATTTTTGTTTCCTAACTATCCAATACCTACTGAAGAAAATATTGTAATACCCGGTCGACGTATATACCTCAAGTGGAAATACCCAATGTATCTGCACACTTATATACCCGGTTGTGTAAAAAACATCTTGGAAAATATTGTACATACCCAGTCTACGTGACATATATCTAAAGTAAAACATGGCTATGTATATATCCGGCTACGTGACATATGGGTATCTAATATATAACCAACATATTTTGAATACAAAACATACCTAAGATATTTTGGGTTATGTACGTATATACCTAGTGATTTATTCAACGTATGACCTCCGTTATATGCAAAAGGATGCACGTGCGATGAGACATGCATGGACTTAAAACATGGGCTATTTATTACTGATTTTCTCTATCCTATCTAATCTGGGAAGGTATTAAGTGTCCATATCAAGCAATAATTCTTTCCTAATAAGATTTACCCATCAATGCTAATACTAATTACACGCGCACAGATCTTAGTGTCATCCAATGGTTTTTAAGCGATGCCCAGGCACCTAGGTGTCCCAAATTGGCGTCCTATATATATATATATATATATATATATATATATATATATATATATATATATATATATATATATATATATATATATATCGGGTCCACACATCAACAAAATTCAGGTAATTCAGGGGGAAAAGACATTATTCATCTCTCCACAATCACCCTCGGAACTCACATCAACAGTTAGATCACATTTATCAGGAGAGTTCATACCCCCATGCTCTTTAGCCATGGAATGAATGAACAGTTCACTATGATCCCCATCGTCACTATCTTCCTCCTCTTCAGTTTCATACACCGTAGACAAGCGAGAACTGACTGTGTAGTTCTGGCAGTAAGAATTGCCCACAACAGAATTACCACCCCCCTGTTCATTGGTCGCCTCGGATTGGAAGTCAAATCTGTCCTTCTTCTAGATAGAAGGTGAGGAGCTGCTGTCCACTGGAATGGAGGACTGACTTGCTCCAGAAGCCCCTACCACAATTCTCTCGACCTCATAAAAAATTCATAAAACTGCTCCCTCAATATTCCTTCAGCAGACGGAGGAATCCTGGCCACCTCCCTGCATCCGAGGAGAATGCAGGCATATTCAGGTTTATGTAGCGTAGCCGGATCAGTTTTCAAGGTAACTCCCAGTTCTTTCATCGGAAGGCTGTTTGGCGTGCACGCAAAAATCGCATTAAAATTCTCATTGATGATGACGGTGTCACGCATGAGGACCACGGGTCCATGGCGGCCATGGCAACAGCTTATTTTGCCAAACTTTTTACTGTTGACCCCTCTCTTTGTGCGGACCCAGTAATTGATCTAATTAAACCTCGTGTGTGTGACCGCATAAATGATTGATTGTGTGCAGATTTTTCAAACAAGGAAATTGCCGATGCTCTGTTTCAGATTGGTCCGCTCAAGGCGCCGGGTCCGGATGGCTTCCCCGCCCGTTTTTTCCAGCGCAATTGGGATGTGATGAGAGAGCAGGTAATTGCGGGGGTCAAGGAGTTTTTTCGGACAGGGATTATGCCTGAGGGGGTGAACAACACTTCTATTGTTCTCATCCCGAAGGTGGATAACCCTGAGAGGCTTACGGAGTTTCGCCCAATCAGCTTATGTAATGTCATCTACAAAGTGGTGGCAAAATGTCTGGTAAACCAGTTGAGGCCTATTCTGGATGATATTATCTCTCCTGAGCAGAGTGCCTTCGTTCCTGGACGTATGATCATTGATAATGCTTTGATTGCGTTTGAGTGCTTTCATTCTATTCAGCAGGAGAAAGACCCAAGTAAAAGTTTTTGTGCATATAAGCTGGACCTCTCCAAAGCTTATGATAGGGTGGACTGGATCTTCTTGGAGCGAATGATGATTAAGATGGGTTTCGCTCGCCGGTGGGTGGACTGGATTATGGCTTGCGTCACCTCGGTGAGATATACAGTTAAATTTAATGGAAACCTTCTGGAATCGTTCGCACCGTCGCATGGGCTGCGGCAAGGTGATCCTTTGTCCCCATTCTTATTTCTGTTTGTGGCTGACGGTCTATCTGCTCTCTTGAAAGAAGGAGAGGAAAAAGGCGACTTCACCCCGCTTAGAGTGTGCCGCAGAGCTCCGGGTATTTCTCATCTTTTGTTTGCAGATGATACTTTACTGTTTTTTAAAGGAGTGGAGGAAGAGGCCCAAAAGGTTCAGGAAGTACTAAACACATATGCTAATGCCACTGGACAATTTATTAATCCGGCCAAATGTAGTGCCATGTTTGGTGCTGCGTGTGCCTTGGATAAACAGGAAGCGGTGAGAAGAACCCTCAACATAGGCACTGTTACATTTGAGGAGAAATATTTGGGACTTCCAACGCCCGAAGGTCGCATGTCACGAGGTAAATTTCAGAATTTACAATCTCGGTTATTGAAGAGGATTATTGCATGGGGTGACACCCTCTCTCTGGCGGGTAAGGAAACCATGATTAAAGTAGTTGCTCAAGCTATTCCCACTTATATTATGGGTATTTTTAAGCTCCCAATGTCAGTGTGTGATGACCTGAATAGAATGGTTCGCAATTTCTGGTGGGGCGCCTCTAAGGGAAAGAGGAAGACGCACTGGTTGGCCTGGCCAAAGATCCAGGCTCAGAAAAGCAAGGGCGGTCTGGGCTTCAAAGATTTCCGTCTTTTTAACCAGGCTCTCCTAGCGAGACAGGCCTGGCGGTTGCTTACTAAACCCACCAGTTTATGTGCGCAGGTTTTAAAGGCCCGATACTATCATGATGGTCGCCTGGAGGACACGGTGTTCTCGGGGAACGCATCCCCGACTTGGCAGGCTATCCAACATGGCCTTGAGCTCCTGAAAAGGGCATCATTTGGCATGTTGGGAACGGGCAGGACATTGGCATATGGCGGAACCGATGGCTGCCACGGGAGCCCTCGCGCCAGCCGATCACTCAGCAGGGCACTTGCCGCCTGAGGAGGGTGGCTGAGCTCCTCGATGGAGGGGGGTCTTAGCGCATCGATCTACTACAGCGATACTTCCTGCCGGCGGATGTCGCCATCATCACCACCATCGAGACTTCCCCACGTGTCACTGACGATATCATCGCCTGGGCACCGGAGAAAAACGGTATCTTCACCGTTCGATCCGCGTATCGCCTGGCAATGGACGAGCGCGAGCGTCCATTGGCCACCGCCACGAGCATGGCACCGGATGGTCGTCGCGCCATCTGGAAGATCATATGGGGGTGCCCTGCTCCCCCAAAGGTACGCGTGTTTGCATGGAGGGTCATCACAAATTCCCTTGCTACCTGGGCTAACAAAGCCTCACGACACCTCGAGGTTACTGACGTGTGCCCCCTGTGTGGTGTTGAACGCGAGGATGGATTCCACGCGCTATGCAGGTGCCCACTGGCAAGGGAGCTTTGGAGAATCATGGCGTTGGACTGGAACATCCCCAGGGTGGAGACTATCCGTGACACGGGGCCAGAGTGGCTTTTCGCTCTGTTGGAACCCCTGGATGAGACGGCGAGGCTGGTGGTACTCATGATCATGTGGAGAGTGTGGCATGTACGCAATGAGATTACCCATGACAAACCACCACCCCCTGCCGAGGCCTCTCGTCGGTTCTTACAGGGGTACATCAATTCCCTGCTATGTATTCAGCAACACCCGACGGCTAACATGGAGAAGGGGAAGATGGTTGTATGTGCCACCCCGCAGCGCGTGGAACCCAGCAATATGGATAGGGTGTGGGCACGCTGGATCCCCCCTAGCGCGGGATGGGCCAAGCTTAACACGGATGGCAGTTTTGTTGCAGCCACAGGAGCAGCGGGCGGAGGTATGATCCTTCGAGATGACAGAGGGGATATCATCTTCAGCGCCTGCAGAGAAATACGCACATGTGATAGTGCGCTGGAGGCGGAGCTCTCAGCTTGTAGAGAAGGCATAGACCTTGCTCTACACAAGACCATGATGCCTATCATCATGGAGTTGGATAGCGCGGAGGCGGTGGCGATGCTCAAAGCACCAACGACAGACAGGTCACAACACCGCTCTCTCGTCGAAGAGATTAGCAGCTTAGCACGCCGTCACGCTAGAGAGCTTGTATTCATGCAGTGTAGCCGTTGGCAGAATACCGCGAGTCATGAGTTGGCCGCATATGGCCGTAGCACCCTACGTACGGCAGTCTGGTTCGCAGGAGGACCGGACTTTCTTGTAAACTTGGTTATGGCCGAGAGGCCTCCTTGAGTAATGAAAGTTTTTTTCCCCTCGCAAAAAAAACTCCCACCAAACCCCCAATATATGAAACATGTTAAACATGTTGAATAATGTCTCCTTGCGTGCCTCCCCGATTCCAGAACATAAAATTAAATCAGGTGCTTGGGCTATAACACCCATTCCTCCTTCGCCTGCTTTTTTGTGCTATCATGAAAAATCATGTGTGGGTAACCTGCCTCGTTTGTTAGATTATGTCGCGTGGCCTGCTCTACCTCGGGTTGTTGAACTCAAGGAGGGATCAGTGAAAGGTGGAGAGGTCCACAGTGTGTACACTATTGAGTCGCCTATTGGGTCCCCCTATACATGAGAATGTGATGCGTGAGCCCAATGGACCTGTCGTGCACAATCAATACCGGAAGCTTACACGGGTGGAGTAGACGGCCACTGGATGCATGAAGAAACGTGACATCAAAAGGTACTTCCCCGTCCCCTGGTTGTAATCATACGTGCACACCATAAAGTGATAATCCTTATTGCTAGATTAACTTTTGGGGTGTTTGAAAGAAGAGACTTAATTAAAAATCTCGTTCCCCCACACTAAACTTCGTCTAACACGCGTGACCCCCTAGAAGATCATCCATCTTCATCGCCCTTTTGCGTACGCGGCGGTTCACTATTATTCACTATATGGTGAAGCCCAAGGAACTGTTAGCACATCATTGACAGCCAAAGCCGAGAGATTGTCAGAACCTTGTGAAAAGCGACACCATGCTGTCAATAAACTGAACCGAAGCAACACTCGAGGGAAGTATAGCAAGAAAATCACCCTCACAATCACATGTGATATAGATCGAAACCTACATCTACTCATAGAACAACTCATGACGCCACTATTGGGAAACATAGTAGAAAACAAAAAAATCGGCCTACGAACACCCAGGAACAATATGAAGATGCATATCGAGTTTGGATCAACGATCGTTACCAACTCCAGAGTGCAGCCGAAGTAGACGAGTCGGTGTAGATCGTACTTGGAGTCCCTGAAACGTCGATGACGATCTCGCGAACCGCCCTCGAACGATCCCTCGGACGAAGACCGAAAACATGACCTCTCTACTTGGTTTCAAGCGTATGGTCTTCATGATCCGGCAACGCTTCGCCGTCTAGAGGTAATCGTCGCCGGAGAATTAGAGGGAGGAGATTAGATCCACATGGGGCTTCTAATTATGAGGATTAGAGGTGCACTAGTAGAAAACAGGGGTTTCGTTCGGTCCTGGCCAGCCCATTAGTCCCGGTTCCGCAGGAACCGGGACCCATGGGGTGCATTAGTCCCGGTTCGTGAGCCCAGGGGGCCGGCCGGGCCACATGGGCCACTGGTCCCGGTTCGTCTGGACCTTTTGGTCCCGGTTCAAGGCACGAACCGGGACCAATGCGCCTTGCCCCTGGCCCATGACCATTAGTCCCGGTTTGTGCCACAAACCGGGACTAAAGGGTTGGTCCTTGTTGCGGCCAGAGTTTAGTCCCACCTCGCCAACCGAAGGGCGCTCACACCGGTTTATAAGCCCGTCCCTCTCTGCCTTGTTGAGCTCCTCTCAAAATGAAAATAGATGCCCTTATACAGGCACTAGTAGAAAACAGGGCTTAGGTCACAGGGCAGTTTTCACATTAGCCCCGGTTCAGTCACGAACCGGGACTAATGTGAGCATTGGTCCCGGTTCGTGAGCCCAGGGGGCCGGCCGGGGCCTCGTGGGCATTGGTCCCGGTTCGTATGGACCCTTTGGTCCCGGTTGGTGGTACAAACCGTGACCAATGGGCCACGCTCCTGGCCCACCACCCTTTAATCCCGGTTCATACCACAAACCGGGACTAAAGGGCTGGTCCTAGTTGCGGCCAGTGTTTAGTCCCACCTCGCCAACCGAAGGGGGCTCACACCAGTTTATAAGCCCGTCCCTCTATGCCTTGTTGAGCTTCTCTTAAAGTGAAAATAGATGCCTTTATACAGGAAATTTCACCTAAATTCACAGTAAATTGAAATTTACTGTGAATTTAGGTTTAATTTTCTCTATAAGCGCATCTATGTTCATTTTTTTATATTTATAAAATAAATAAACCTTAATAAAATAAATAAAACTAAATAAACCTTAATAAAATAAAATAAAATAAACTATAGTAACTACAATAAATAAACCTTAATAAATTAAGTAAAAATAGCAGCAGTAAAATAAATAAAAATAGAATAATTAAAGTAAAATACATAAGTAATTAGAAATAAAATAAATAAGTTTTTTGTTGTAAGTAGAAACAAAACCTTTTCAGAGTTAATTTGAAATGCTTTTCAATTTTAGGGTCTTATAGCTCAAAATAATTAGTAAATGCATGAAAAATAACAAATGAAGTCAGAAAGGATTGAAAAATGATGATGTGGCTTTGAATGGTGCATTTTGAATACAAAAAGTCAGGAGTTCAAATAAGTTTTAAAAAATGAAATCCCTTTGTAACAGACGAGTTTCCGGATGAAATCCTGATACTTTGAAAGAGATTGTCCGTTTTGTACACGAAGTGCATCCAGTTTTTGCCGTAACCATCTCAACTTTCTTGCACATGCTATGTGGATGAAATGATGATATCATGCCAACTTTCAACCTTTTCAGAGTTTATTTGAAATGCTTTTCAATTTTAGGGTCTTATAGCCCAAAATAATTAGTAAATGCATGAAAAATAACAAATGAAGTCAGAAAGGATTGAAAAATGATGATGTGGCTTTGAATGGTGCATTTTCAATACACAAAAAGTCAGGAGTTCAAATAAGTTTTAAAAAATGAAATCCCTTTGTAACAGACGAGTTTCCGGATGAAATCCTGATACTTTGAAAGAGATTGTCCGTTTTGTACACGAAGTGCATCCAGTTTTTCCCGTAACCCTCTCAACTTTCTTGCACATGCTATGTGGATGAAATGATGATATCATGCCAACTTTCAACCTTTTCAGAGTTCATTTGAAATGCTTTTCAATTTTAGGGTCTTATAGCTCAAAATAATTAGTAAATGCATGAAAAATAACAAATGAAGTCAGAAAGGATTGAAAAATGATGATGTGGCTTTGAATGGTGCATTTTGAACACACAAAATGTCAGGAGTTCGAATAAGTTTTAAAAAATGAAATCCCTTTGTAACAGACGAGTTTCTGGATGAAATCCTGATACTTTGAAAGAGATTGTCCGTTTTGTACACGAAGTGCATCCAGTTTTTGCCGTAACCCTCTCAACTTTCTTGCACACGCTATGTGGATGAAATGATGATATCATGCCAACTTTCAACCTTTTCAGAGTTCATTTGAAATGCTTTTCAATTTTAGGGTCTTATAGCTCAAAATAATTAGTAAATGCATGAAAAATAACAAATGAAGTCAGAAAGGATTGAAAAATGATGATGTGGCTTTGAATGGTGTATTTTGAACACATAAAAAGTCAGGAGTTCAAATAAGTTTTAAAAAATGAAATCCTTTGTAACAGACGAGTTTCCGGATGTTGTATTAATTTGGATGTGTAGTTAGATGTGTAGTTAATTTAGTTGTTGTAATTTAGATGTGTAGTTTAGATTTTTTTGGTGATATTATTATTGAATATGCAAATGTTTGTATGTTCATATGCAAAGAATATATCAATTTTTTCATAGAATTTTTATGATTTTTTCTGTTGTAATTTTGTTCATAGAATTTTTATGATTTTTTTGTTCATAGAAATTGTGTATGATCAAAGTCATTTATGTATGTTCATATTTAGAAGAAAAAGAAGGAGAGAACAAAGGAAAATAAGAAGAGGAAGAAGGAGAAGAAGAAGAATAAGAAGAAGAGGAGAGGAAGTAGAGGAGAAATAAATAAGAAGATGAAAAAGAAGAAAAAAAAGAGTAGAAGAAGAAGAAAAAGAGGAGAAGAAGAAGAAATAGAATAATATATTATTCTATTTTTTCTTCTTCTCCTATATTCCTTCTTCTTCTCCTCTTTTTTTCTTTTTTTTCTTCGATCTCCTCCTCTATTCCTTTCTTCTTCTCCTCTTTTTTTTCGTCTTCTTTCTCTTCTTATTTTTTATCGGGTATGTCGTTGTCGATGATATATATACCCCCCTCCCCGATAACTTTTAGTAAGTACTACTTAGAAAGTGTTTAATAGAATTAGTTAGAAAAATAATAGAACTAGTTAAACTAGCTAGTTTATTTTTAGTAAGTACTACTTTATTCTATTTATAGTAAGGAAATTAATAGAACTAGTTTGTTTTTTTAGTTAAAGCAATTATTCCCGCATCGACGTCGGCGATGCCTATCCCGCATCCTCGTCGTCGACTCGGCGGAGGAGGCCGGCTTGATCAGAGGGGCCATGTCCGGGACTGGGCTCCGCCGGGCTGGTTTTGGGAGGTGCTACCTTCCGGTGGGCGTAGGTTGGTGAGGAACCAGCCCGTCGTTGACCCGATCCTTGTTTGGTGGCGCTCGCCTGGGCCAGTGACGGTGCCGAGGCTTCCGGACACCGCGGAGGTGGTACATCACCGTGTCAGCGAGGAGAACCAGCACGTCCGTCGCTACATGGTTGCGTTGGAGGGCAGGTTCGACAATACCTGGCAGGTTCTTCAGGGATCTCACTGGAGCTATGATCCTGTGATGGTTCCGTCCCTTTGGGTGTCCACCGCCCGCGCCGATACCCGTCGGGCGCTACTGTTCTAGCTGTACTAGCGATGCTATATGTATGATAGTATTCGAGGTGTATTAGTGATAATATTCGACGATGTACGGACGCATGGAGATGATGTAGTTTTGCTTATAATTGAATGCATCCTAATTTGAATACTACTTTATTTTGTGATTAGATTTTGCTTATTGAATGCTCAAAGTGGAAAACTACTCCGATCCTACTTTGAATGCTAAAATTGGAGAGCACTATGATTAGTTGATAGCTTATAGGGTTTTTGTTTTCGCAGAAATCTAGGAGCCCCCGGCCCCTCCATCATCCCCGCCGTCGTCCCCGTCACCGCCCCCTCCGACATCGAGGTGAGACCAGCCAAATCATCTTTTAGAAAGATAATTAAACGATATTTCGGGTTGACTGTTAGTCTGTCAAGTCTCCACCATATATGAGAGGACGAAGAATCCTGACTGTTGTCGTGGGGGTAGCTTCTCCTTCGTTCCCGTGTGCTAGACAATTTGGTGTAATGCACTCGAGAACGAAAGGAGGAGCTACCATCACCGACAGTCGCAAATGTCAGAGAGGAATCAGTGAGGGAGAGTTCCACCATATATATATGAGAGGACGAAGAATCCCGACTGTTGTCGTGGGGGTCGCTTCTCCTTTGTTCCCGTGTGCTAGCTAGACATTTTGGTGTAATGCACACGGGGACAAAGGGAGGAGCGACCATCACCAACGGTCGAATGTATACACCACGTGAACTGAGAGTTTTCAAGAAAAGACTCGACAAACCGATAGTCAACCCGTGATGAATAATAATGATCTAACTTAGGTTTTTTAGTACATATATTTAATTGTAGATGTTTAATATTTGAATTATGAACATAGGAAATGTCGTACTCGGACGACGAAAGTCTCCCGGGGGAGTGCGACTGGTGCCACGACAGCCGAGGTCAGTGCGACAGGCCTCACCTGGACGAAGATCGGCGCTTCAGTATTAAGCTGGAGGAGACGTTCGATGTTGAAACGGTACGCAACGACGACAAGTGTTATTTTTTCGTAATTAAGCACGACTTCAACTATTTCAACGTGTACTTTTCATATTTTACAATTCGGCTAGCTTATCCCATGCCATGCAAGACGCTACGTCTTGGAGAGGATGGGTTTGAAGACCATGAAAGTATGGAAACAAAGAAAATTCACCTAAGGACCCATCATGATATAGATTTTGAAGTAAATCTGTATAATGCTAAGAGCGTAACCCATTTTGGTTGCAAAAATTGGGAAGCATTTTGCAAGATGTATGGTTTTGATGAGGGTATGCTTGTCACCATGGATCTTGGTGATCCTGACATCGAGCAAGACAATATGGACATTTGGGTCCTTGTTGATACGCCTCCAATTCTACCGCTATGTGAGTTTCTCAAACATAGTTATTAGCTAATTTATATTGTTCATTTCAAAATAGTTGACAGCTTATTTTCATTGACAGCTTATTTTGATTGTTCAAACAATGTGCGGAACATGGTAGACAGAACCTACTACACCGATGGCTAAGAGTTAACTTATAAGGAGAAAACTCATCTGATCGGATTTTGTACTGATATTGAGAATTACAATATCTACAATCAAACTCCTCAACATTATGGTCAATACGTGCCACTAGTGCACGTGTTGAACTACAGTAACTACTATGGAGATACCCTGGTAAGATTTTTTACTATTATGACATTCGTGCATATTTTGCATACTTCTAAAACTAGTACATCATTGCTAACTATGAAGTTATTACTATGTTTTTCAACAGATAATCCCAGAGGATTGTGTGCCTCACTTGATGTATCAGAATGGTAGGCTTGATGTTTTGAACATACAACCAGGTCATCCTACGAATCTCAACTGTCCATACCGGATTTCTAAAAGAATTGGAGACATGCAAATCAAAGAATCGAAAAAATGTATGGACAGTCGCAAGGAGGTTCTTGGAAGCAAAAGGAAGCGAAGCGCAAGAATTGGAGACAGGATGATCTCCATTCTCCATAATGGAGAGTCAGGGTCTATATTGTTTTATGCTATTTTACCTTAAAGAGGGTATTTCGGTCCTACCTAATACTGATGATCATGTGCTAAGAACAATTAAGTAGGGTTGGTTCGATGACTGTGAGGATGATGATCGTATGACTTGTTATTAATAACGAGTAGAAGTTGTATGATGATGATTAGTAGGACTTGTTATTATATATGATGATGCATGATGCACGCATGAAGAGTTATTATATATCAGCGGGTGAAATGAACATGGATTGGATTGAAGTGAAGGCAACATGCATGTGGTGCATGTCGAAAGTAGTACAATCCAAACTTGATCAAGTTAGGATTAGTATTACTTTTGACATGCACCACATGTTGCCTTCACTTCAATCTCAGCCATGTTTAGGCATAGCAGTACGTAGCGTTGGTAAACCAAGCACAGAGATATAAGAGAGGACACTTCTCTCTAGTAGCTACCTAATAACAACCTAAATTAACCCCCAAAACCCCTAAATGAGCCCCTTTCAAAAAAACAAAAACCTCAGCTCCAGCCAGATGTTGACGCGTGGATGCCTATTGGTCCCGGTTGGTGTCACCAACCGGGACCAAAGGCCCCCTGTCCTGGGCTGGCCGCGGCGGCCACGTGGAGGACCTTCTGTCCCGGTTCATGTAAGAACCGGAACTAAAGGCCACGGGCATTAGTAACGACCTTTTAGTCCCGGTTCACAAACCGGGACAGAAGGCCCTCACGAACCGGGACAATAGGCCCTTTTTCTACTAGTGGTGGCTGGGGCTAGCTCGAATTAGTCAGCTAGGAATAACTAGAACTAGAACTAAATCAACTAGAGGAGGCTCCAAAACCTATCTCTCCATATGGTGGAAATCCTCTAGTATATATAGATTTAGGGGAGAGGAGGCGGCAGCCACCAAAGGGGAAAGTCCCCATGGGGCGCCGGCATAGGGAGAGGGAGTTGGACTCCCTCCCCTTGTCCAATACCCCCCCCCCCCACCACCACCACCACCACCACAAGGAAAGGGGGGTGTCTTCCTACTTGGGCTCTTGTGGCCCAATTCCTTCTCCACCTTTTGTCCTTATTAGGCCCATAGATAACTCTCGTAATAGATTCATATCATGGTTTAATTCTTTCCCTTGGGAAGTGTTCAATCCATTTCTTTAATTAAAGTTGGAACCTTATATTTTCTTGTTTCATATCAATAATAGCTCCTATGGTGAGTAGGAAAGGCCTACCAAATATTATAGGACAAGAAAGATTGCATTCAATACCAAGCACAATTAAATCCACGGGCACATAATTTCTATTAGCAAGTATGAGATCATCATTTATTCTATCCAGTGGTTTCTTAATAGTTGAACCCGCTAAATGCAAGTTAACGGAACATTCATCCATATCGGTGAGACCTGGCATGTCACATAAAGATTTTGGTATAGTGGAGACGCTAGCTCCTAGATCATACCAAGCATTACATTCATAACCTTTAACTTTTTAATAGTAGGTTCTTATTTATCAAGCAATTTCCTTGGTATATAAACCTCCAATTCTAGCTTTTCATCATAAACATCCAATTTACATGGGATTGATCTACACCATTATAACTCGGTCCCACCAGATTAACGGCTGCTAATTTCTAATTAATGTGGGATTTTCCGGTCCCACCAGATTAACAGCTCCTAATTCCAATTAACGTGGGATTTTCTACAGTCCCTATTTAGTGTAGGTATAGATAGATAGATAGATAGAGATTTATGCATGCACTGAAAAAACATGCATATAAATACATGATATTGGAAATTAATTTAGGAATTGTTGTAATCATATTAGTTTGCTTAGATCTTTGGTGAAATTAATTTGTGACCAAATACTTTATTAAATATCCAAACCAAGTAAAAAATATGTTTTTGCCAAAAACTGTAAGATTTAGCACTAGAAATGTATTTATAATAATTAATGCTCCCTTCAATTCATAACAATTGTCGTGGATCAGAGGGAGTATTATAATTGTATGACTTCTAATAATAATATAATACACGAGCATGTTTATTTTCACAATGTTGCTAGATATACTTAACAATAATATTAATATAGTTTAACAAAAATATAGTTAAAGAAGTTCAATATAAATTGTGAATGCATGTGGTAGAAATAGGATTACCCACTTGTGGACAACGTTGATCTGCTTGATGAGAGCTTTGGGCGGTATCCGTGCTGGCGGAAGCAGCCGCACTTTTGGTTGCGGCAGCGACTCCTTACCTAGTAGCAATTTGCGAGTCCACTCTTCTCTCCTGTGGCAGCCACCCCACCTTGTCTCGACCTTTAATTCCACAATCAGCATCACCATAGTTGTCTTGCTATCTTGCCTCTCCACCCAGCTCAAAAAAGGGTATGTGTTGCTGCATTGGAGGCGAGAACCTTCGCACCCAAGGCAGGACATGAAACCGCATTCAAGTGAACTTCCAGATGTGCCTCTTGGAAAAATACGAGTTTCAGGAGGGGGGTGCTCAAAGCAAAATTAGTCGAGATTTAATCACTAAAGCACATTTTCTTTTTCTTTTTGACATACATATATTACATAATTCATTGTCGAAACCCTAGTTATATGTTGAACTCTTTTAAATATAAAATCTTATATGTAGTTTTACTAATAAATATATTCGCATTAAAGAGTGCTCATGTATGTGTTTTCAGTTTAAATATTTCCATTAATGAAGAGTTTTTTTTTCCTATAAACAAGAGTTGTTGTTTTGAAAAGGAGGATGACGCCCGGCTTCTGCATTAGGAGATGCATGCAGCCACTTTATTGATTATTCACAAAGACCTTATAAAATAATACATCAATATCTCTGAAGCCGCCATGTTGGTAGCATATGTCGCCACTTCTATCCATTGATGAAGGGATGCAGAAAGTGTGAGCCCAATACCCAAACCTCTCACCTAGTCTAACATCTAATGCCGGCGGGCCCGACAAGCCACATATATACCGGGTCTGGAGCACAAACCGGTCCGACGCACTCTCATAGGTCGTCGCCGCCGTCTTCCATCAATCCATCTTCAGAGCAGGTACTGACGCATCAACCTTATCAGGCCTGTAATCGACGCCCCCACGGTGCCAGACAGCGCATCCTCCCTACGCACGTTCATCATCACGCATCTGTCACCAAGACTTTGTTGCGCCTCGCCGCCGAGACTCCACGACGTTGATGCGTCACAGGGAACGCCGCTCCACCGTAGATGCCGTCCACTAGTCCCTCAAGCCTAGGCACACCTCCAAGAATGACGCCTTCAAGAGGGGTACGACACATGAGCGTCGCCGTCATCCGATCGATTGATCTAGGGTTTCCCTCGGAGGCAACGGATAGGGGTCTAGAGCTTCTCCACAACGATGCCTTCAAGAAGGGGACAACGCAGAAAAATGCCGCCGGCGCCGAGCTTAGCTACGTGCAAGAGTAGGATTTTCACCCGGATACGCTCGAGGACCCACCATCCAGCATCGTGTGCACGGGACCGCCACTGATCACCGCCGCTGCGCATGGAGGCCGCACCGGTCAGATCCAGATCTGACCGGAGACCAGACCCACCATGCTGCCGCCACAGTACCGAGGTCAGATCCCAGCCACCAGCGACGCCCCAGCACCCTGCAGAGGCCCAGACGGCCTTCCTCCACCACCCGCGTTGCGAACAAACCCCTGGAGCCAGATTCGAACGGACCTGGAAGTGCGCCGCCCGCACGCTCCTGTTCGAGACGAATCCGGCCCTCTCAGCCGCCGAGTTGTTGATTCATGCTTTGCAAAATGTTGGTCTCTCTGTAGCCCCGAATCTGTAACTGATCCCCAGTTGTACAATGTCCTTAATGTGTTGAACCTGCATCCATATTCCCAATCTTTCATTTTGCCTCATTTTTGAGTCCTCCTTCTCTGAACAACCTCTGAAATCTTCTAAGAATAGATGTATTGTCCCTTCTTGGCTGCATTGCTAGCTGTAGGATTTCATCTGGATCTAAGAATCATTCACCAAAGCTATTGGAAGGGATGTCACTTACAGTCCTCATGTTTGTAGCTCTTTATAGAACGATATCATTTCTAATGGCACAGTGTTAAATGGTGTGAAACACGATCCCACATACATACATATCCTCCCAATTTTCTCATAATGCAGGAAAAGCACGGGTGTAGAACTAGCATGCAAAGTAAGTCGGATCTTGTCCACTACTTGTTGTGTTACATTTAATTTTGCGTGCCCCATATGTACTCTGGTCTGGAAAATAGCATATTGTTCTGAAGTGCATGAAGTTCAGATGGCACTAGCAGAAGCCTGTGGTGTTTTTTGCATCGGATAAAGCCAGTGGTAGCTGACTCAGCTTGAAGCTCACACATAATCTTGTTATAATCTTATTCTTATTCTTCAATGGATTCTTATTCTTCAATGGATGATAATAAAAAACTTTGTCAAGATAAGATCGAGAGTTTGGTGTACAAGTGTCCGACAAGCTCCCCACCCCTATATAGAACCCCTATAAATGCATCAGCGTCTCTGCTCTCCCCGACGAGGACGTACACAGTACACATTTCAGATTCCATCTAGAATCCGCGTCAAGAACATAGATCGATAAAGCGAAAATGGATGGTTACGTTTGCTGTTGCAGCCGTGCCTCTTCTAGGGTGCGTCGCCGGAGTCCGACAATGCGTGGTGGCACAAGCATCCGGTGCCTAGCCAGGGAGGTGCACCCGGACGCTGCTGCTGGCGGCAGTGACAATGGATTCATTCGAGTGCACGCGGCCTACGCCACGCTTGCCTGGTTAGTTGGCAGGTAGTCTGCCCACCGAAGTAATACGGTGGATTGGCCGTTCATAACCTTTTTTTTTTTTGCTGAATCAAGCCCTGATGCTCAAATGGCGACGGCTTGAGAAGGCTGGTGACGGCAAACCGTGGGATGAACTTGATCTTGAGCTATCTGACGAGGCTCAAGGCATGTTTTCGGCTGGCCCACGTTGGCCCCTTGGGGATTGTTCGGAGATGCGTTTCTGGACTGATCGGTGCCCCCCTCTCTCTAGGCGCCATCCGACTGCATTGGGTGGTCACATGGGACGCGTGGCAGTGAGCGGAGGCGGATGGCGAGCGGAGCGTCTACATCCGGTTGTTTTAAGGTCGGCACGCCGGCCGACCCGTGCGATCTACTTTTATCGTACGGCAGCACTCTCGCGTGGTGGGATGCGTAGTTGACCGGGTCCATCAACTGCTCGCCATCAACATCCTATGCGGCTGCGCTGCTCCTTCTCTCTCAGAGCATGGTTAATAGAAGAGCCGGCAACGGGCTCTATATAAATGCCAGGTCACTTGTAGCCACCAAGAAAGAACTCTCGTATAACAAAGCTGGATGTAGGCATTAGTTATAATAATTAATGTCTACATGCATGGCAGAGAGAAAAATGCAATTGATTGGAGCGGAGGAAGCTGCGCTAGCTTTAAGCCCTTGCATGCAGTTTATTTGTCTCGAGCCTTGCGCTACAGCCGGCGACTCAGGGAGCGCCCGCTCCCTTCTCTCTCATGTCTTCTCTTCCCTCCAGCTGGACTTTGTCTGAGGTGGAACGGCTTGTAGCCAGCTGACTAGGCACTATTATACTTGCTCTCATCTCGCGGGCCGGCGGGCCGCATCGCCAGGCCTCACCCACGCTGGCCGTTCAAGTCGCCGGTCCCCGCCCATGCCGGGCGTCCTTGTCGCTGTTCGCGGCCCTCGCTGGCTGTCCTCGTCGTCGTTCGCGCATCCACACAACCTGCTGTTTTGCAGCTCTCGACGCGACGGTTGTAGCTCCGGTGAAGATGGCTGCAGCTCACCGGCGGGCTCGCCGCCGCTCATGTTCGTGAGTCGCAGCTCGTTGCACAAATCCCTCGCCGTTGCAACATCTCGCTCGCCCCGTTCCAGCAAAAAAGTATTGTCGTGCGATGCAGCAAATTACGATTGCGGTTGTAGCTATACGGCACATGGTGGTAGCAATTTTCAATGCCGGTTGTAGCATGTAGCACAAATCCACGAGGCCGTCCTCGCACGAATGTTGCTTGGAGCAGCACTGCCCGTCCTCGCCGCCCGCGGTCACCACGCTCACCAGCCATGGCTGTATCAAAAAACCACGCTCACCAGCCATGGCTGTATCAAAAAACGAAGCCGGTAGTAGCAAAGAAAACGAAGTCGGTTGTAGCAAAAACTAAATCACCGTGCGCGGTAACCACGCTCGCCGGTTGCAGCTTTCGCGAACATGGACGAAGCATTTTCAATGTACAGTTGTAACATTCGTCAACATATGTCGTCGATGGGTGTAGCTTTGGTGTGAAAATGTTGCAGCCCTGTACGAACGTGGATGTAGCCTTTATCTGGTACGGTTGTAACAAACGACGACGACCGCGTTTCTGGCCACAGCTCTGGTTCCAACAAAAAACATCATCGGATGAAACATCTCTAATAGCCGGTTTCAGCATTTTTCAAATATGTTTCCAGCATCCACATCGACGGTTCGAGAAAAATCCATGGCCGGGAAGCACCGGCGGCGCGACGGTGGTTTTACAGCGCGTGGGAGGGTGGGGGTTGTGGCGCCCGACGAGAGACACATGGGAGGCGCCGACCGCCGGCGAGGGCGGCGACCACCGGCGAGGGCGACGACCGGCGGCGAAGCTGCGGCGACCGGCGGCAAGGCGGCGAATTACGGCGGGGGTCGACGGCGCTGGCCGCAGCCTCCTGTCTCTTCGTCTACGCGGTGCTGCAATTTTTTCAGGAAGGCCATGGAGAAGAAGGACGAAGGGAAAAGGCACATCCGACAGCTAGAATCCTCGGGATCGTACGGTCCTGGTTCGACCGGTCGAATCGCTGCGCCGGTGCGCCGGCGCAGAGTATTGCCCTTTTAAATCAAATCAATTGAGAACGTCTTTTTAATACCCTTTTTCTTAAAAAAACAAATCTACAGAAATTCTGCAATGATAGGGACAGAAACGGTTCCAGGTAGATCATGAGTCCAATTGGCGTTGGGGAGTGCGCCTGCAACAGTTCGGCGTTTTGCGGCCGGTCGGACACACTGCATGCTTCTTAATTTCTTCAGCTATCTATGGTACGTCACCGAAGCTGGTTTGTTCCAGTGGCTACCTTTTTTTTTCTGAACACTTCTAGTGGCTATCTTCATGCTCGCGATTGCTAGAGGTCCCGGGTTTATACCTACTCCCTCCGTTCTTAAATATTTGTTTTTCTAGAGATTTTAACAAGTGACTACATACATAGTAAAATGGGTGAATCTACACTCTAAAATATGTCTATATACATCTGCATGTGGTAGTCCATTTGAAATCACTAAAAAGACAAATATTTAGGAACGGAAGGAGTAGTACGCTTGGATTTTCTATCCGGTGCACTCACTATGGGCCGGCCCATGGCGGACTTCCCCGGCGTCATCTCTATTTTTTAAAGGGCGGGCGACGTATTATTAAGAGAGGGGTTGTACCGAAATAGAAGTGTCTTTTTGAATGAAGGGATAACTGCTAATCTTTATCTATTTTTGGGTAATCTCTATCTTGAATATGCATCGAAATCTGTAAACTTTTTTGGGGGTGTACCAAAGCAAAACTCATAAATAATCTACCAAATTATGTAGTTATTTAAGGATGCATGGGAAAAAGATATATTACAATACACTAGCGTAAATTTATTTGTGAAGCGTTGTGATGATATTAGTTTGGTAAGATCCCTGGTCAAATCCATTTTAACAATACTTTAGCAAATATCCAAACTAAATACGGAGCCCCGGGATCGGAGTACAGGACAAATCATGTGCACGCCTAGTATCTTGGATCCTCTAGATGCAGAAGAAAACGGGTACTTGATTATCCCGATCAAACGGCAAAAAAGTCAGTAGGGTTATATTAAGATCTAGCGGAAGATACGGTCCAGGAACTTTAGAGATTTGCTTACACAGAAATAGCGATCATCGGCAATTCTATAATGTATATATTGTAGTCTTTTTAGGGCACATCTAGATGTGTTTTAAGTATTGCACATCTAAATGACTCAATTAATTTTTTTTTCCTAAAGCACATATAGATGTGCCATAAGTATTGCACATCTAAGTCCTATACCACTGATTTTACGTGAAGATTCGTGTAAGCATTTTCATTAGTCTATTTTCTTTTTCTTTCTACTTTGATTGAGTCACTTAGATGTGCAATAACTAGAGCACATCTAGATGTGCCGTAGACAAACCAAAAAAAAATTACCCGCACGAATGTTCACATGAAATCATTGACATAGGACTTAGATATGCAATAATAAAGCACATCTAGATGTGCTTTAGCAAACCCATTGTAGAAAAATAAGTAAAAAAATCAGATGTATATTCCGCCTAGAACTGTATACAGAACAAAAACAGGCCCTTGGTCGTGACTAGCGCAGGACAGAAAAATCAGAAGTGACGATGGATCACTACATAAATCGTACGTAGCTTTCACTTACAGACAGACTAGTTAGTGGGCGACAGGTTTGTAAGTCCACGCGATAATAGAATGTGTCGCCATGCAGAACAGGAGCTAGCACACGGTAACTCATGCATGTTAGACATTTTGTAAGCCCTAGAATCATCTTTTTAGTCACATCGAAACTTGATAGTCTTGACATCAAGAATATCTACCAAGTTGATTGATTCATACACTATAAACAAGCTCCCCAAATTATGGAGATATTTAATGATGCATGGGAAAAAGATAAATCTACAAATACAGTAGTGTAAATTGATTTGTGTATCTTGTGGTAATATTATTTTTCTAAGATCCTTGCTAAAGTCCATTTTAAGAAAATAATTTAGCAAATATCCATACAAAATAATATTTGTTTACCCAAATGCTGCTAGTTACTTAGCACTACAATTTTTTTAACAAAAAATACTATAATTGTATGAATTTGACATTATAGAATACATGAACATGTTTGTATATTCTTAATGGGCATCACTAGGCATCAGACTACTGGTAATTTGCATCTATCAAACCAGTCGGAGTCCGTTGGATTGGAAGCAGGACGTACGTCCGATCCTGTAATTAAGCCACGCAAGACAGTAGTCACTTTCCATTGCTGATTTATTGGTGCTTCCTAACTGCGTCCGTAACTCTCGTCTCTCTTTGTTTGCATGGTTCTTTCGCTCCATAAGGGCATGTACAACGATATCCAGTCAGCTGTCTGTAACAAGGGTTACGTAGGATTTGAGATGACGTGGGGAAGAGAGAGAATTAAAAACGACATAGTCTGTCTGTTAACTTATCGACAGTCTAATCCCATACAAATCGCAGCTGACCGACGGCATATCTACCGTTGTACGCGGAGCCGTCTATATGATAGGTTGAGCACGTACTCAAAATAAGCGGACTCTCCTATTTTCAAGCGAAACCTGCCCTGCACTTATAGCCAAACAAATAGGCATGCTGTTGTACGCATTGTTTCTAGTGGTGTCTATAGGTGACGTGGACAGATGGTATAGACACCCGGTGTCTGAACTGATGTACATGCCCTAACTACTACTTCCGGAGATCACGTGACTCTCGGTTGTTGGTTTTCACGTCAGGCTAGTTGCTTCCTTAAGAATAGGAAGCAGATGCTGCATCCAAAATTATTTCAATTTGCTTCCATGAGTTTCATGTGACTTTGCCTCAACATCAAAGAGATTTTCTTCCTGTGTACTGCAGAATTCAACCTGCTTCTGTTTATCAACAAATTTGCTTCCACGGCGTACGATCAATATAATTTTTTTTCTACCTAAGGGAAAAAACAGTACAATCGACTAGAAGACTAATACAACCAAATAAGACATTTCTATACAAAATGACTATTATCATGAGTACAGGAACACATGCTTCACGCATATTAGGGTTGGGATTCCAAGAAATACAAATGTTCTCAATTTGCTTTCAACATATAAAAATCATGCTTCCAACACCACAAACCATGCTTCATAATCCAGTCATTTTTCTCTCCATGAAGTGTTATGTGGTGTTCTTTCTTTATTTATCAGAAATGATTCCATGTATCATGGTTGTAGGTTTTGGGTTCACTAGCAATTTAATCGCTTTGTACATAGTATGTACACTTCATGACTACTATGTCGCACTGCCTCTACGGTCCCTCTACTCTGCTCCCTCCATCGTGTCCAACCTAGCATCTATGACTTCATTTTGTCTGTCAAGTCTGCCGGTGTCGACATCACGAGCCACAAGTCCGGTGAGGAGCAGCGAGGCTGGCATCATCGAGGGAATAACACTCGACCTTTGACAACCGAGTGTGTGTCTTGCTAGCTTGCTTCCAAAACGATGACAAAACATTGGGCAACCGACATCATCGATCTCACTTTGCACGCCATAGCTACCAACGATAAGCTTGACATGCTCACCGTCAACAAAGAATGATCTTTCGCTCCTGTTAGCCCTGCAGAGATTTAGGAAGCATGAGTATTTGTCCCACAAAAAGGAAGCATGAGTAGTTTGATTTGGATACAAACATGACGCCTAAGAACCAGTAAAAAGAATGGAATTGAAGCAAACTGAACACAACGTAGAAAGCACAAGTGTGAAGCAAATCTTAGGCAATGGAGAAGCATAATTGTGGTGTGTATGACGCAAATTATGCACCGTGAAGAACCACATGTATGATACAAATGAATCATGAAAGTTGGATGCATCGTATTCATGTAGTCTCAACATAATTTCTACATAGCAGAAACACATTCTTTTACATGGTGCTAGAAAACATTTCCGCATAGTCATGAAATTTAGGAAGCGTGATTTAATCATCAATTAAGTAGATAAATGTAGATGCGACTACAAGCACGTATGGGGCATGGAGACGAAGCAAAACTAAACACAATGTAGAAGCACAAGTTGGACATGTATGAAGCAAACTGGACTCGGTGTAGAAGCGTTGACATTATAAATATGAAGCAAACTGTGTATGCATAAGTACTGTATGTATGAAGCATGGAGATCTGAAAGCATGACATGGATGTAATCTCAACATACTTCCTATACTATGAGTAGAGTCAGGTACGGTTGGATGAGGATGGTATGGAGGCCCATTCTAGTATGATTCATCTTAATTGGAAGCATTAAAAAATAAAATTGGAGTTAACTAGATACCCAAAAACATGGAGATGCACGTTTTTGCCATCTACTACACTTATTCATAGTAGAAGCATATGTAGTATACTTTGGAATCTGTGTATGTAAGAAGCATCACAATATTGCTATCTCATCATTATTCATCTAAACTAGAAGCACACATCTTGATATGTAAGTCTGGGTGATCTAAACACCAAATCCAATACACGATGGATGGTACAAATTCACACCATCCACAGGGAATAAACCATGATGTTAAATATTATCAGTCGTTTATTCATCAAAAAGAAGATTCTGATTCCTCAAAACAAAACTAGGATTGTAGAAATTAAAAGTTACCAAGATGAGAGGACCCAAAACTGAGGTACTCACGCACCCGGTTGATCTTCCAGTAAAGCTGATAATGCAAGAAACTCGGTGGGGAGACGGACACAGCTGCATGAAGCAGGGATGGCACGCCGGCGAGATCATCCGAGGGTCGCATTGAGGAGTGGGGCGGTGCAGGAGATCGGATCTGGGCGGTGCCTTGAATGGTGTGCTTGTTGGCGTGGTGGGTTGGAAGCACGGCGAGCATGGGATCGAATCAGGGTGGTGCCGTCGGAGAGGACAAGTGCAGCGTGGTGGATGACATCTACAGCCAACCTCTTAGCCGGCATGTACAATAGTAAGTTTTAAATATGTACTAGTTTATCAATAGTTGGCCCACTTTACATCCTCACAAAGTGTCTTGGGTCTCGTGTTGCAGCTGGCTACTAACCAAGAGCCCGTTTCTCTTCTCTCTTCTCTTCTCTTTCCTCCAACTAAGCACAGATATATTATTCTATTTCTTATAGCCTGCTTATGTCACCCTATTGTACTTGCTCTCAAGGGCATCTCCTGCAACCCACAAATTTCTTCCGCATCCATCTGCAGATAAAAGGACCAGTCCGCGGACACAGGTGTGAGAGGCCGTCATTCAACCGTAGTCGCATTCATTTCAAACTCTTTTTCAACAGACGGGACAAAGTTCATGCAAACACGACAGATTTTCGTATAAACCGGATGAAACTCATGCAAACACGCCGGATCTTCATTACATCACGTACATTTAGAACAAAAAAAATTACCCGACCAGCGTACAAGCCTTTCTCGTCCTTCATCCACCTTCTCCAGCAACAAAACCCGTGAAGTAAAGCTGCGGTCTCCGAAGAGGAAGAGTAGAACACGGGAGACGGACCGGCCGACATGAGACACAAGGTCCCGCCGCCTCCCGTGGCCTACTCATCCTCGGAGGAGTCCGCGCCTTGTCCGTCGCCGGTGGACGTGAGGTCCCTGATGGAAATGCTGGCGCCGGCGTTGTCGTCATCCCACCGGCTCAGCTGATGGTTCGTCGGCGGCGCATAGGAGGCACGGCTGGCGTTGTTCTCCTCCGCGATCTCCTGCAGCCGCGCCTCCGCGGCTGCCGCTTCCTGGCAAGCGGTGGCTTGAGCGCGGACAGCATCGTAGATGGCACACTGCTCCGGGACGAAGTTTGGGTTCGCCGCGGCCATGGCCGCCAGAGCCTCCTCGCTCGCGCATTCGCCGTAGATCTGGCCCTTCGCCAGCCAGTGCTGCTCCAGGAAGGTCTGGTTGTACCGTTGTTCCTCTTGCGCCTGCTAGAACACCGACAAAGGCGCCGCCGCATGCTGCACCTATGCCATGGCGGCGTTCAAGTGCGCCTGCGCCTACTCCATGGTGAAGCTGGCGTGCACAGGAGGCGCGGGAGCTGGGGCGGAGTCGTCGGAGCCCGTCTCCATCGTTGTGTCGTCCTCGTCGTCGGAGACCTCGAGCGAGCTGGCCAGCAAGCCGACCTCGATCCGCCTGGCACGGTAGCTCTGCCAGGCGGCAGCATGGGCAGCCACCGCGTACTTCATTTCGAGTGACAGGCTGTCCCAAAGTGTTTTTTCAGCTTGCGGTCATGGCGGATGTGGAGGAAAGGAGGAGGATGTGGAGCGGATGTGTTGTGTTGTGAAGATAGCCGGGTGTGGCCGCCCTTAAATAGAAGATTCCAGTGAGGCCACGCGTCCAAGTGCGTTAATGCGCGGTGCCGGAGTGGGTTTCTCGACCAACGAGCCTGCTTAATGGCGGCATACGGATAGACGGGGCATTGAATGGGCATGGTAGATATCCGTCCTGTCCATTCACGCTTCTCCGGCATTGAATAGGCGCGGACATCGGAGGCGCGTCGTGGGCGGCGCCCTCAGTCGGCGAGCCGCTTCAATGCCGGCGCCAGTGATAGGTCGCGCCCTCTCTTCAATTGGGAGCGGTCGCTCTATAGCGGCATGAATGTGGGCAGCTGGCGCGGGGCGAGAACACACGCGGACGCGAGAGAAGGCCTTTGGGTGGGCCAGGGTAGTCACAAGCGGGCGTGGGATCAGTCCGGACTCTTGTAAAGCACCCCATGTTTGTCTCAGGTTTTGCGGGTGAAATCACGTCTGAACCGCTCTACGGATCGATATAGGTCACTGTTGGATGGCTTCTACAGTCTAAACAGCACGGTGCGAACGCATACAGAAGGTGTATGGTTCGGCGTTGAAGATACCCTAACAGTCCAAGGAGCAGTGCAGTAAACATATGTGCGGTTGGGCTGCCCATGATGCTTATTTCCGTCCCTACTCTGGCCATCACCACAACAATGCACGGAGATACCACTTCTCTTAGGATGCGTTTGGTACTATGCATTAGATCTAGCCAGTCCTGTGCAAGATGTTTTTTGTCTGTTTTGTTATTCAGATCGTATTTAAAAGTTGAACCGCATGAAATTTAAACACCTCTTGGCTGAGTCGAGCCATGATCGAGTGATCGAGCACACATGATGGACCCTCTTGCAGGAGAGGACGCGAGCTAATATACACCATGTACATGGTTTCTCTGCTAACTCCAGTAAGCTCTTTCTAATCTACACCGTGGTGCTTTGATTCGATATAAGCTCTACATGAAAGATGCACATTGATGTTATGGTTCCATTTTTGCGACCGGTTTGTAGTTTCATCGATCGTAAATGTTCAATTTTGTGTTCATGTTTGGAGCTATTTTGAACAAAATTGTCAAATTCGTTGCACAGGGTAGACCGTTCGAACTTTCATTTGACCGGTAGCTTCATCTTATAGTTTCACATGACATTCGTGTTGCACATTTTCTATTTCGATGATCGTAGACGATTAGATCTAACATCTTACTCGTGAAACGTATAAATGCATATTGTGACTTGTGTTAATGACACTTCTTAATCTCAGTCTCCTCTCTAGTGTCTTGCTACACTGGCATCACCGTCGGGGTCGCTCTTCTCGGCCTCCTCTCCCGCGTGTTGTTGCACTAGCGCCACCGCCGGCGTCGTTCCTCTCAACCTCCTCTACCCTACTACACTCGTGCAATCACCGTTCCTATCTGCTTTCTCTCCCATGTCCTGCTACAAGGAAGCCATCGCTGGCATCGTTCCTCTCAGCCTCCTCGCTTGCGTCCTACTACACAGGCGCTATCGCCATCGTCGTTCTTTTCGGCTTCCTCCTTCACGTCCTACTACACTGACGCCGACATGGTGCGCACACTGCATTTTTTGTCCATTATCCTTTGCCTCAGCGCCCTTCTATTTGTTACTTCACACGGACTTTCTCTGCGGCGACAATGCTATGAACTAGTTCGGCGCGCCGCCGATGGGATCACTCGCCCGCGACTTCGTGCTCGTTGTGTCGGACGCGGTGCCACGACCACCGTCCACTGCTGTCACCGAGGCACTATGGTGTAACTCTATGTCTTATGTATAGTGATCTCGCGAGAACAGAAACTTGCGGCAGTAGAAAAAGTGTTTCAGATGGCTCTTTGTTGGTTTTCCGATTTTAGAGAATTTATAGAGCTGGAATTAGGTCAAACAGAGGAACGAGGGGCCCACAAGACACATGGGCGCGCCTACCCCCTTGGGCGCGCCCATGTGGCTTGTGGCCTACTCCTTAATCTTCTGGCCTCCTCCCGAAGCTTCTAGGGTATCTTTATGTACAACAAAAAATTGTCAAAAAGTTTCGTGGCATTTGGACACGTTTGGTACTGTTTTCCTGGAAAACCAAAAACAGCAGGCTCTTGGCACTAAGTTAATAGGCTAGTCCCATAAAAGATATAGTATTGCATATAAAACATGCAAGATTGATACTATAATAGCATGGAACAATAAAAAATTATAGATACGTTGGAGACGTAACATCGCCCCCGCCGTGCGCCTCGTTGTCGGAGAGGATCATGACCTCCCCGCCGACCGCGCGCTCCGCGAGGATCTTTCGTTCCGCCTCCACGAGCTCGGGGTACTGGCGGCGGAGGTCTGCGATGTACTACTCGTCGGCGCCCTCCACCGCGATGCTTTCCCTTGCCTCTCAGTTTTTCCTGGCCACCGCCGCACTCACCACCCCCGGTGGCGGCGGCTCGAGCTCGACGAGCGCCGTCCCCCAAGGGAAGTTGAGGCGCGCCATGAAGCCGTGCTGCTGGACCTGCCACCAGTCGTACTCGAGGGCGGCGAGTTTGGTGATGTGGAAGGATCCGAGCCAATGGCGCTTGTGGGTGTCGCGGTCAGTGATACCCGCCACCCACATCCCCAACCCCCGCCATCAGACGCCCAAGTACTTCCTCTGCGGCTGCCGCGGTGCGGGGAGTTCGGGGAAGTCGGCGAGGCGGTCTGATGTGCAATCTCGCGGCGTCGGCGACTTGAGGAGACGCCGTTTGAGGAGTGTGACTCTCGTGGCGGCGTGAATCTGTGCTGCGGATCGGCGGCGGGAACTGCCGGCAACGTGGTTCGGCCATTGGGAGGAGGGGAATAACGGGGGAGAGGAAGGGTCGCCGGCGGCGGGTATGGGGGAGGAGAAGAGGCAGAGGAGGCAGAAAGCAGAGTGGAGATCTTTTAGTCCACCGCCGAGCGGTGGAGTAAATATTGGCTAGGCATAAGCGACGGAGGATAAATTATCCTCGTGTGAGAATGACAGTCAGCAGATAAATTAGAGTCATCTGCTAGAGATGCTCTAAACCGACTAAGATCATGTCTAGCAGATCCTGTAGATCGCCTTGTCCCGCAAAATAACCGTTGTTTTACAAGATTATGAGAAAAAATTGTCCCGACAAGGTCTTGTAAAATGGCTCGTCCCATAAATATTTTTACGGGGACCTGTATATTTCGTCCCCCATCCACCATATTTTTAGGATTTCTCCCTCTTTTTACAATGTCCTCTATTCTTGTTGGGAGTGAAATTTCAGCACCAACTGCTTCTATTATATGCCTCCGCTGCCACTAAGCTCGTTGCCATCTCACCGTTGCTCCTCCCTCGGACGGCCGCGCGTCGCCATGGAGCAGCCAGAGCCTCCCGCATCCGATCCCGAGGTCGCCCCGTCAGAATCGAGGGCATCTCCAAGGCGAAGAGCGTCGTTTGGCACAACACTGACGACGCCATCAGGACATGGGGGCGTGGGGAGACGAGGTCATCCGGAGGGTGGACAAGGCAGTCGGGTTCCTTGGCCACACCACCAACAAAGCCGCCGGCCACGGCCGGGGGCGGCGGCTTCCGCGTTGCGCGCCGTCTACGAGATGAAGGTCAAGGCGATACGCTTCGAGGGCCCACTCGACAGGTCGTTGCTCGGCCTCCAGGATCTCTTCGAGGCGGTCCTGCTCAAGCACGCCACGCCTGCGGACGATGCTGGCGCCATGGGCGACATAGAGGAGTATGAACCCAGTTGTAATTTACATTTTTGTTTTCAGGGTGTTTTGTGTTGCTTTTCAGGGACCTGGTTGTAAATTTAACTAATGACAAGTGGGCTCTACATCTATCATGAAAGTTTTTTGCGGAATCTATTCTATCAAAACAAATGTCATACTATAAAAATGTGAAAAATATATTTTAGGGTATGCCGGTACGAGATTTTAAGGATCTGCTAGATGCTCTAAACTGAAGGCACAGAGTTTTTTTTTTTTGAAAGGAACTGAAGGCACAGAGTTACCGCACCTCCACTTCCCATTTGCATTCCTCTTGTGTAAAAAAAGAAGTGGAAGTGAACTGAGCTCCTCTGGTCGGAGAGGAGCAGCAGAGCAGAGATGGCCGGAGCCGGGGAAGACGAAGCAGCTCCTCCTTCCCCTTCTCCAGATCGACAGGTGAGCAGCATTATCTTCCTCTCCCCAATCCTCTCTCCTAGGTTTTCCCGGTGGATGGATGGATCTGCGGAGTGCCCTCCGTTTCTCTATTAACCTAGGGTTCGTCCCTCACTCCCTGCAGCAGCCCATGGAAGAGGCGGCGGCGGCCAAGCGGAGCAGGTCGAAGAACCACCACGGCCTCGCCGACGGTCCGTCCTTCCGGATGGAGGACCTTCCGGCGGTAACTTCCATTCCATAATTACTTCCTCAATTTCCCCCCTTATACGGACCACGGATCTGGAACTCTGGGACAAAAAAGACTGCTGTTTTGTGGGATTTGCTGCTGTGGGCTTCAACTCTTGTTCACCTCATGTTTTTTCTCTTGAATTGGCTATCTTGCTTAATTGGTGAAACTACAGTGAAAAAACTGCAGCTTGCATCTGCTCAGATTTCTCGTTCAGATATCTGAACCTTCATTTTTAGTTACAGTTAAACCCCTCTACAGCAAAAGGTTGCAGTCTGCATCTGCTCCTATTTCTCCTTCAAAATACATGCACTTTGAGCTCATTGTGTTAGCCAGTTACTTTTACATAAAATTCAACCCCTCTAAAAATTCAGGTCCTCTCATGTCGCAGGAGGTTCAGCCGGTTATAATCTCACTGCTGCCACTGAAAGAGGCCGTGAGGACAAGCATGGTTTCAAGAAGTTGGACAACGCTCTGGAGATTCCACGGCGACCTATGTTTCAATGAACCCGTTGATGTGGATTCTAACACCGATGACAATCCCGCTGATCAGGTTAATGGCACTGGCACCAATGACCAATCCACTAATCAGTGTGGTACCAAAATAACACGAGCAAAGTTCATTGAGACTGTAAATTCGGTTATTCAACAGCATAGTGGGATAGGAATCAATAAGTTCAGTATCAGCTGTGACCTGCACAAAGAGGACTCTCATCATCTTGACAGGTGGATTCGGTTTGCCGCTTCATCAAAGGCAAAAATAATAGATTTTGATCTTAAGCTATTTGATTACCCAGTTGAAGAAGCTCCCCACTTTCCTCTTGAGGCCTTAGATGCTCAAGGTAGCTCATTTGTGCAGTCCTTGTCTCTCGCCGGTGCTTCTATAAAGCCAAGCTCAGGAATATGCCGCTTTACAGTACTCAGAAGGCTTGTTTTAAACTCTGTTCAGATATTTGGAGATTTTCCAGGCTTGCTTGCAAAATGTTCAAGACTTGAGGACTTAGAGATCATCAGGTGTTCTGGTGTGGATGACTTAATCGTACCACACAAACTCGATAAACTTCAAAAATTGCTGATTGCTAGAACAGACGTCCAGATGGTTGTGATTCATGCAGCTGATCTTGCTCATTTTGAGTACGAAGGACGACTAATCCCTATAGTGCTTCATGGTTGCTCAAAATTAGAGAAGGCGACAATTGCGTTTGATACCACTAATCCTTCTGCACTGGCCCATGCATTCAATGTAATTCCAAGCATTTCCCCAGTGAAGATATTAATTGTGCGAGCTATTATATCAACATATGCACAGGTTACCTTATTTTTTTTTCTTTTAGCTTACCTCATAATTCTTGAAACTTGGTGTTACTGTCAGTGTCATCTTATTTGTTCCTGTCATGTTTCAGTCCCTGGAGCTGCCATTAAGACCACAGGGCATGTTTATGCATCTGAGGCATATGACTTGTCAAATTGTTGTCTATTGTCGAGAGTTAAATGAAGATAATGGACTTCTTCAACTGGCCCATTGGTTGGACACTGCACCCCAACTGGAGACATTGGACTTGCATGTGAGTACCATTTTATTTGTTGCAAAGACTAAATATATGAACCTTCAAGAAAGAACTGTACTTGGATTAGTTTGACCGAATGATTGCAAGCTTCCAATGCAGATGCTCTATCTGAGTTCCGGTGCTTTCTTCAGTGCCGAGGTGGCGGGGGCGGAAGGTCCCTGTATGTGTCGCCATGATCATCTTAAGACGGTCTTCATGGGTGGGTTTCAGTGTTACAAGTCTCAGATTGAGCTGGCGTGCTCTATCTTGGGAAATGCTTCTGTTCTTGAGCAGCTGACAATAGAACCAAGGCTCACAGAAGCACCTTGGGGTGAGGATGATTACG
Organism: Triticum aestivum; assembly: GCF_018294505.1. Taxonomy (NCBI): domain Eukaryota; kingdom Viridiplantae; phylum Streptophyta; class Magnoliopsida; order Poales; family Poaceae; genus Triticum; species Triticum aestivum. The sequence continues at coordinate 618,668,402 of NC_057814.1, forward strand.
GGCAGAATAGAGACATTGAAAGCAGAATTTTACCGGGGGTCTGTGAATGGGCACAGCGAACCTCGAAGCGCTTTGGTAAGGTGATCACTGTCTTAGATGCCCCCCTTAACAGTGAGTAAACCAATCCTTTTCGCATCTACCCGCTGTCAATTAATCTTGTGTAGTCTGCAGTATGCAGCATTCAGTGTAGCTGGGAGAATGCCCCTGTAGACTGTAGTGACTGTTTTGGTGTCTACAAATGGAATCCCTTTTATGTGTCTACCTGCTTTGCCCCTCTTAATAAAAAACAAGTAATCTCTGGTTCATCGTAGCAAAATCTTGGTTCTCCCTTTTATGTGTCTCCAGTGCATCTGCTCTCTTTTTTTTCTTCCTCATTTTGCCTTGTTTCAACCTGTAAGAGGGTTATTTGTCCTGGTATATTGGAGCTACTGAAAGAACTCTGAATGGTGAAAACTCAAACAAACTTAATTGCATCTCTATCTGTTCATGTACACATTTGCCAGCTCCTGAAAGAAGAAGTAAGACTCTCTCTAGGTTCGCGCCTCGGGATGAAAAATGTAATATCTCTTCAAAATACAGAGCATCTAAACAAAATTTGCCACATGGCCTAATACTGCTCGGGTGGGATCCGAGAGAACACACTCCGAAACCATGCCACTGCCCAGTCGAGGAGGAACTGCCCGGTCGAGGAGGAACCTGAAGTGTTCTTTGCGGTGCAGGTTGGTATCGCGACGAATCTGCCGTTTGTTTGGGTGAATGCCAACCGAGCCCGGGCCCGTCCTCCAGCAAATTTTGCTGAATGTTTGGGATCACCCTGTTCACTGCATCGACATCACTTGAAAGATGGCCATGAGGAGAGGAAGGAGGGTGATTGTCGCCGGATCTGCGCCCCCAGACGAGAACACCATTGGTGGGTAGGCGGCACTTGTCGGTGGCGACGCCTGGTTCCCACTGGGTCCAGGACAAGAGAAAAGTATCAGTTTGAGCAGAGAGCATCTCAAGGAGAGTACCCCTATCCTACCTCCAAAATTTAGAAAACTGCCCAAAACTCAACTTTGCTGCTCGAATAGATTGCCTGTCCAGTATGAATCCCTATTTATTTAGGACAGTAAAACTGAACCACTTCCCAGCTCTGCCATGCCCGAAAACAGTTTGGTGACCCAATCACCCAAACATGTGAAACTATACAAAATGTCTATTATGCATGGAGAGTTTAGTTGTTAAATAATTAATGAAGTTTAGCTAAAAGAAGTTAATCACCTATGCATGGAGAGTTTAGTTACTACTCCCTTCGTAAAGAAATATAATAGCTTAAATTGCTAAAATAACAATTTAAACGCTCTTATATTTCTTTACTGAGGGAGTACTTCCTTTCATGCACTTAGCATCTCATTTAAGTATAAAGATGCTTTCCATGGAGAGTTGGGGCCCGTAGGTTTAGACAATCACATAATAACTTAAAAAAGAGGTTTATCACATAATATAATACAATTTTGTTAAAGTACATCCAGATATAATTTGTATAGACATAATATAGAGTACTAGTTAATTTAACCGTAATATAATTCGTGTCAAGTTGTGCATGATGCATTCTACGCTGTCCACATGCGCACGTCCACAAAAAGAAGCGATCGAAATGCCAAATAGCCACGACGTGCCGAGCACGTCCAACAACAATGATCCAACGAGCGTACCTCGACCCGCCGGCGGGGCAGAACACGACGCCGTAGCCGGCACTGCCGCCGGCACAGGTGAACGTGGACGTCGCGTCGTCGTAGGCGTAGCTGTAGGCGCGCGGGCACGCGGCCTTAAACAGCCTTGAGTAGGCCGTGGGCGCGCACGTCGCCGGGGTCCCGTGCGCGCCGCTGCAGCAGTACGCCTCCGTCCCGAACGCCTCGCACGCGCTCCGGCACGCCACCGCCGCGCCGGCCACGACGACACGCAGCTCCGGCGGGCACTGCGCGTTCATGTCGGCGGGGCAGTCTGTGGTCGGGCAGCTCCCGTTCGCCGGCGCGACCAGCACCGGCACGTTGAAGCCGTCGACGAGGCTCACGTCGTAGAAGTCGTCGCCTCCGACGGAAGCGAGCGTGAACTCGGCCAGCGTGGCCGGCGGGGCAGCACCGCGGCCGGAGCACTCGACTGTGCCCGTGCCGCAGTCACCGGTAGTGCAGGCGAAGCCGGCGCCAGAGGAGCCCTGTTCGCAGAGTGTGCGGCCCCACATGCGGCCGGACCAGCCATCGGCTACGGCCACGGCGCGGGACTCGCCCGGGGAGAGCATGAATCCAGTGGTGGACGGCGGTGCCACGCCGGCGTTGGAGAGGATGCCGGGCCACACAGTGTAGCCGCAGCTGTTCGTCACCATGAACGTGGCAGGCCGTGCTCCTGTTCGCCATTAATTACCATTACAATCCATATATATTGCCCATTGATTAGATACAAGCTTAGTGAAGTAACTGAAAATTTCATGTTGGCTTTTGGTTTAGGTGGTTTATGCTGCGTTGCGTGGGACCTTGGTAGTGTGAGGCTGAATACTTTTGGTTTGCAGTTGGTTTTCAGTAATGAAAATCAGAAGGGGAAAACCCTTATTTGATTAAAAAAAACTGAAAATTTCACAAAAATAGAAAGAAAAACGACACTAACGAACTTATTATCAGTGTTGTACAAAACACAGATAAAGAGTGATTAATGTTAACTACAGTGTACCTTTGAGGAAGGAGAGGCAGAGCAGAGAGAGCAGAGGGAGAAGAAGTGATCGTCCCATGGAGCCGGAGGAAGAGAGGGAGAGGAGAAGAGATCAAAACTTGAGAGAGACGATGACACAAAAATTAACAATTCTTAACATGTCCATGCATGTGATGCGATCATCATCTAATTAGCTGACCTATTGCTGTCAGGAGCTACTAAACTAAGGGATGGAGGAAGCTAAGAAACATTCAAGAAAGGTTCATTCGATCTCCAAACTTGATCTTCGGTATAAACTATTAAGAGATGCGACATCAAATGTGGTTTGAAAATTGCAAGTAGGTGAGCCATTCTTCGTTAGATTAAGTCCTCTCTATCTTTTGCCTCGGCCGGTGAGTTGACTCATATTTAAGCAGAGTATGTTTTTTCAATCCCAAACTATGATTGGATCAACTAAGAATTTTGTTTCTTGCAGTGAAATGGCCCAAACAACAATCAGGGGGGCAGAGATAATTATAGTCACGGTCCTTGTACTCTCACGATGGTCCTCGAACTAGTGGAATGCAATGTTACCTAGGTCCTAGCGTAAAAAAATGTTCACATTTGAAAACAATGTATGTGACATTTAAAAAAAATGTTTATACAATATCACCATTGCTTGTGCAATTCAAAATAATATTTCTCCCCATTCAAAGAAGTGTACTTCACATTTTAAAAAAACACTCACTTTAAAAAAGGATCATGACATTTAATTTTATTATCTGTGTAAATAAAGAATGTTCACAAACTTTAAGAAAAAATGTTTCGTATCATAACAAAAATGTTTCAATGTGTATTTGAAAAAACAAAAAACATGTATTTCACAAATGTTAAACATTTATTAAAAAATATTTTGAATACATACAAAAAGGTATGATGTATATGAAAAAAGGTAGAGATCAAAACATATATTTTTAAAAATCTTAATCATGTAGTAAAAAATGTGAAATATGTATTTAAAACATTTAAAATGTATATTTAAAATATATGGAAAAAAATAAAAAATAAAAATAAAAATAAAAATAAAAATAAAGAAAGAAAAATTTGAAGAAATAAACAAGGAAAATAAAAAACGTGAAGAAATCCGGAAAAACAGTGAAACTCGATAAGAAAAGCAAAGTGAAAAAGACACTTGGGCTAGTGGCGCTATTGTACTGACCGGCCCACTCCCTCGCGCCCAGAGGTGAGACTAGTTACGGCGAGAAATAGCCCAATGCTCTCTCCTTCCTTTCCATGGACCTGAGCGGGCCTTAGGTGGTGGAATGATAATATTATTGTTGAACATGATCAAGATGACGAATCATTCTGAAAAGTATTGATTTCTGAACCATATTATGGTTGCATTTTATTGTAAGGAGGTCATCGAGGATTTTCTGGTGGGAAGCTGCAAGCATCGTCCGAGAAATTATCATATCTGCTGCCGAATTGAATCCATGCTCCCTTATCTTCAAAGGAAAGAACCTCACTAAATACGCTCTAGGTTTCTCTCAAGGACACCATACTTGGCTACTGCACCTGATACCCATTGTATCCCTATAAACCTTGTTATCAATTAATAAAGTGAAGCTTGTTTAGCCTAAAAACAACATTTTAAAAAAAAAGGTTTCAGCACGTACACAATTCTTGTATGTATGATAAGTTCTCAAAGTATTTATTCCTAAACATTTTGTTGCCTCTTACTCTTTCTTTGTTATAAGTATATCGCAAAAAATAATAATTGCAATATTCCTTTTTCACGCTGCCAAAACTATCCTTGTGACAATCTCTCAAAAATGATCGACATGGATGATTGTAGTAAGTACTCAATAATTCCTTCTCGAACCAAAAGAGTTGGTATGTAGGCCATTAATGTGCATATAAGTACAATTTACTCTTCTGTTTACTGTCGTGGTGGTTTTAGTTTAAATTACTAAAATCATGACAATAATTATGAAACGTTGGGAGTACTAATGAATTGATTTACATATTTCAATCTTGGTAATGAAGGTAATGGGTAACCAGAAAAACAAAATATTTTTTCGAAAAGGAAAAAAGAAATTTTGCTGAGTAATTATGATCGGACGCACAAGAGATCTTCTAAAAACGTCTCTCGCCGTGCGCGGTTTACACCCGTCACCCGATATGGGCCGTCCAAGACGGAACGAACGGCGCGCGGGAGCTGACGCGGTTTTTCTCCGAGCGAGCACGACCGCGACACCGCACCGTGTCTCTGAACAAGACGACCACACACCGGGACCGAAAGAGCAGAGCTGCCGCGTGTGTCCGGCCGTCCTACCAACACTGGTCCGTCTCCCAGGTCCGCCTACGGAACGCCCGCCCCGCCGACCCAGCCGGCCGCATCATCATCGCGGCGGCGCGGCAGACCACGTCCCGGTCCTAGCGCGAGCGCTCGTCGGGGTCGGCGAGCGTGCAGCCGGATGAAGCCTTCGTTGCCGCCGTGCCGTCCCCAGCAGCATCCGGGTGCATCTCCCTGGCCAGAAGCCGGTACGCTGCCTTGATCTCCCACCTGCTGGCCGCCGCCCCCACGGCCCCACCCCGAGCACTTGGTAGTGCGTCCTCCCCGCCGCCATCGTCGCAGACGCCCGCGCCACCCCACACCGCCGGGTTCCGGCGACGTGCCCTAGAAGCAGTGGCGGAGACAGGGGGACCAGCAGGGGCCCTAGCCCCCCCTAACATTAATGTATTAAGTCTAATATGCATGCTAATAGATGTACAATGGTTGCAACATAAGCTGGCCCTCCCTAGCAAGGATTTACTACACTTGGCCCTCCTCATACTATATTCCTGGCTTCGCCACTGCCTGGAAGAGCCACAGTTGCGGCGGCGAAAGTAGACATCGATGGTCAGCGGCGGCTCTGGGGCCCTTCATGGGACTTCCCTAGAATACCCAAGATTTTCACCTAAAACTACTACTAGGGTATAATATACATATTTGGCCCACGAATGCAGCCCAAACCTAGTAGAGGCGACGGAGAGGCTGGAGATGGCCGGCCCCACTTGGACGTAGGATACATTTTCCATTCTTGTCCAAAGTCCCAGCTGAGCTAAGCTTGCTCCTCCATGCGACGATTGTCGACCGATGCTGGATGTGACACATTCTATTCTATTACCGTGTAGACTTTCAACAACTTGTTGTTTTTGTGCTTGTGGTTATCTGAACCCGGTGCCCGTCGTCTGCAAGTGAAAGCTGCGTACGTTTTTCTGCCCTGCACTTGCTTGTCACGGCCAAGGACCTGTTTTTGTTCTGCATCTACAATTCTAGGACGAATACACCTCTGACTTTAACGTTTTCAATTCATTCGCAAAAACAAAACAAAAAAGACTTTTACTTATTTTTCTACGGTATGCATTATAAATTTGGTGATGATCGCTAGTACTTCTCTGAAAGCAAACCTCTGATTTTTCTGCGCCATATCTTCAGCAAGATTCTAATTAATATAACCCACCTGATTTTTCTTCTGTATCCATATGATCCAAGACTAGCACACATGCCCGTGCGTTGCAACGGAAGAAAAATTATCATATGCCCCTAGCATAATCAGCATGTCGCCAAAACCCCATCCACAGAAGGCGCCATGGCTTGCTCCCCACAGCCCCACCCACAAATGTACCTCATCCACCTGTGTTTCATGCACGTACACCCTAAGGCAACCGCGGTTTTTCAGCGTGAAATATTAGGACACTGATGGCAACACGATGTCTCCATGGTCTAAATGCACAACAGCATGTGCGTCAGTGCCGCATATTTTCATACCGTTAGACGGCAACGTGGGCACAACTAAGCAGCCCTTCAACGCCATATCCCCTGAGGGGCCCTCACCCTCTTTTTGGTGATGTCGTGCGTTCAAGTTAAACTTGGGCATTACTCGGGCCAACCAGAATAAAATGCTCAATCTTCAACTTTGAAGCCCGGGTCAGGCCCAAAGCGTAATAGTTTGGTCAATATTAGGCCCGAGCTCGAATAAACAATAAGTAGTATTGTTTAGCTGCGGTTTTTTTTCCTGTTCACCAAACAACAGCAAGAACACATGGCATCCCTGATCTCTATATGTGTTCGGTTTAGCTAACTCAGAGGCAGAAATTTCACGTGCTGACCAATTGTGCAAACCTGTCCTTATGTATTAAAACCAAATTTGGGTCATCCATTTTCATAGCATAATTCTAATGTCTAGATGTTGCAAATCTTGGAAGAAATCAAACACAACTAATAGCAAAGAACATTATGTCATGCTGTTAACTTTGTGAGTATATAATAGCTGCACAACTTCCTCTTACAGTAACAATTCAATACTTGCCAATGATATGAATTTCTGTAAGCTTAATTAGATAACATTTTACATGACAGACCTCGCTGAATCTCTTCAGAGTACATGAAAGGATGTAAAGGTGCTGGAGTCGCAGGGAACCCAAAATGCGCAAATGAATTCTCAAAATATAACTATTTGTACCGCTCCATCTAAAAAAATTAATCAACATTGAACTAACGGGACGTGCACTTGTGTAAGGTTGGCAGTGCTTCCTGGTTGGTCACGAGGTCCTGCGCCAATCTATCTGTAAAAAGATTAAAAGTTATTCCAGACATATCAAAAGAGGATTTGTTAGATGAGTACCATCAATTTCATTCCTTTGAACTAAAATGCCTGCTACTCCAAAATTAAAATACCCTCTAAATCGATTCAAGAGATATTGTCACTGTACGTCATGAACTGATGACATTGCACAGAATGCAGATTCAATCTGAAAAATATACTAAAACCATTGGGACGATACACGTGCATGTAGTGTATGTGTACGAAAGATCCAGGGTGAGTAAAAACAAGCTATTCATACGTCAGAGGAGAGAACAGGGGCTCCATGTGGCTCTTGCGTTTGATTTGGAGCTGTGGCAACACGCCGTCCTCCAACCCCGGCCGTTTCAACCTAGTCTTGGCACCACGTCAGGGGAGAGGACAAGTGCTCCATGCGGCGCTTGCAGTCCGATTTGGAGCTGTGGCAACGCACCGTCCTCCAACCCCTGCCGTTTCAACCTAGTGCACTACAAATTTAGAGCGGCCATCATTGGCACCACCTGCTTCCTCGCACCTCCACGCCGACGTGCGTTCCTCAAGTCGAACCCAGACATCTTGAGCTCAAATTCTGCAGCACACATCAGAACCAGCAGGCGATGGAAGCGGCCCTGAGGGAGGGTGCAGACTCTTAACGTACGTTGTATACTTTAGGATCTTAAAGTTAGATGCGGCACGTGTGCCTGTTTCTTAGGGACTTTAGTTGACCCCTCTCATAGCAGGAATTCTGTAGCACTTGCAAGTACTGAGATCAATAATGATATAACTCAACTTAATTAGGCCACCGCCACAAGGAGGCCCTGGACATCAGGGTGGCATACCAAAAGCAGTTCAGGCCAAAGCTCAAGTACCTATTGCCGGTAGCACGCACAGACACTTGGAGGCTTCTTCTTCCATTGGTCGCTTCCCGTCATGGGTCTGCCTCATGCCAAGAAACAACCCTGGCGTTGGACTCACAGCAGCAGCGTCGCCCTCCTCAAATCGCCAACGTCGAGACTCGGGTCGACGGCCTCAAGGATGCGGCCCCTGCGGGCGCCGTGGCATGCGAGGCCTAGCAGCAGGAGCCACTCTACGTCCTCCTCATTGAACTCGCCGGTGCCAAGCCTCAGGTCGACCGCCTCGTCCCGCGCCCGCAAGGTGGAGCTTACGCTTGCCCTCCAACAGCTGGCTGCACCTTGCCGATTTTAAGGACTTCGATCCGATTGGTTTCTGTTCTCGTGGTTGCATGCGAGCAGGAAGATTTTTGTGAGAAGGAAATCAAGGGGATTGGCTTTACCGTGCCGTCCTCATTAAAAGAGGGTAAGGATTGGATCAAAGAAAGGAAAGGAGACCGCGTAGGATCAAATAGGAAGAGGAAGGAGATCGGCAAGGGAGAAGGAAGAACGGAATCAGCAAGGCAGCGTTGGAGAAAATCGGGTAGACCCCGGCATGCATGGTACCGATACCTACGTATTCTCTGTGATTAATTGGGCATATACGTGATATGTGAAGCCCAATTTTAATAGAGAAGGAAGGCCCAGTTGGGTCAGGCCAGAGGCCAATTTAACAGATGGAAGACAACGGACCAACAGCAACAGATACGGTTTGTTTAGGAAAAGATTGTGCTCTTCTCGTTTATTTTAAATCTAAGCAGTCAATCTTCATAATTAATGCAAAATCAACGGATATAAAGGAACGATGTATGGAGAACTATGAAAACCTCCATCCTTTATTATTAGGTAAAGATAAAGATAAAGATATACTATGCCTAAACAACACCAGTCTACCAGTAGAGTATGGTATCGGGAGAAATCATGCAAAACTTGCAGCCGTGTTCGCTTAACTGGTTTCACTTGCTTCCTTATCATCACACCCGTATGACAAATTGACAATCAGTTCACGTTGAATTTTATGCCGTCGTAAATTTTGTCTTAGGCCAGCTCTAACCGATCCCCTATCCCGACGCAAGGGAGGATAAATTCGGTTTTCCTCCCTTACGCCGCACAAAAAAGGCCACCAGGTTCAAGCTCCGGCTCCAATCGCTACAATGGCTGTCGGGGTGGCGACCGCCTCTTCGGCGACGACCCGCCGCCATCCCGCCGGAGCCAAAAGAGCTAGAAAACCGATGGCGACGACCCGCCGCCATCCCGCCGGAGCCAAAAGAGCTAGAAAACCGATGGCGACGACGACGGCCCTCGCCAAGGAGGCCACAAAGAAGATGAAGGCCACAACGATGCCCCGTCCACGGTTGGCGCCTCATGCAGCGTCTCCGGTGGGATTGAGCAAACAAATATAGCCATACATATGGTACAAACTTCAATACCCATAGCCTATTTCACGCATGATACAACATGATAGTACAAAGATAGTGTAAGACTAAGAGAGTTATTGGTTGTGTTGTCATCCAGAATGCACAAACATAGTTGCAGCATCACAAACATACTGATCATGTACAGATTGAATTGCACAATATTAACTGCGAGGAGGAATCTGAAGGGCACATACGGATCATGTACCGATCGAATTGCGCAAGATTAACCGTGGGGAGGAGTCCGATGGGATGAAGGGGGAAGTGAAGGCTTGATGCGAGCTCACGGTCGCTGCCTGGGAGGGTTGGACTTCCAAGATCATGGTCGCCACCGGAGATGGCTCGACTCTCGTGAGATCGGGAGTTATTTTCCTTTTTGGCGGACCTAGAGGAAGGAAGGAGATTCGTGAGATATTGGAAGGAGAGAGTCGTGCGAAATATTTTTTAGGATCGTGAGATTTTTATTTTGAGGGGTAGAGTCGTGAGATGATGGGATGTATAGGAAGGAGGGAGTCGTGACAGATTTTGTTAGATAGACAGAGCATATGTTCTGATCTTTAGGTCTCTTTTCATCCGAGGACTCTCATAATTTCTAGGAAATTTGAAATTAACGTGGTAGTAACTTCTATGGAGTCAACGTAAGATCTAAACTATAATAATTCGGTCCCACCAGATAAACGGCTCCTGATTACTAATTAACATGGGAATTTCACGAGAGTCTCTAATTAATATAGATATAGATATAGATTAATTAATAGATGACAGCTAGATAGATTAATAAAAGAGAGACAGACCTGGAAGTTTAAAAGGGGCACATGAGAGAGAGGTGCGTGGCAAAGAAAGAAAGATGCGTGAGAGGTTGAGCTAGCAAAAACATATATTTTTATGTAGGATTTTATGAGTCAATCTCCACTGTAATAATTCGGTCCCACCATATTAATGACTCGTAAAATCTAATTAACGTGAGAATTTCTAGGGAGTCTAGAATTAGTATAGGTATAGATGGATGAGTTAATATCACCGGGAGTCACAGAACTTGCGCTCGATGTTCAATTTGGTGCTAGAACTTTGAAAATACGGAATTGTAGTCACTCAACTTGACTCAAGCGTGCACATACGGTCACAAAATACATATGCAGACATATCAGTGTGTACGGCCCTACATGTCAGTGAGTGAGGGCTCTAGGCCGAAGCATTTTTGCACAAATCACCTATGTATTTTTGTAACCGTATGTGCACGCTTGAATCAAGTTAAGTAACTGCAATTCCGTATTTTCAAAGTTCTAGCACCAAACTGAACATCGAGTGCAAGTTCTATGACTTCCGGTGATATTACCTCTAGATGGCTAGATTGCATGCAATGAACTAACCACTGCATGACGTGCAAGGTAGTCTCAGCTCATTAAAAACATACACGCCCCACGTCTCGTATTGGTTGATTCCTTTATTAATGTCAAGAAACAAGAAACGAGGTGGGACTTAATGCACCGCCCTAGCCCCTAAGTGTTTTGAGATTATTTGATTATTCGTAAGATGACTTATGCATCGACACGGCAGGAGTATCATATAATACTTTATTTATTGCCATATATGACACATAGTAACATAGCATTTATTATGATACGGTACATGATATGATACTCAACTCTCTCTTTCTTCATTTAATTCTATGACATCTCATCAAAATTGTCTAGTTGACATGCATGATACTAGTTATGATACTACCATTACGACCGACCTTATATTACTAGAGTACTTAGTGTGCTCTTTAATTACCATCCATGCTAACCGGTATAGGACTCCAGTCCGATTTTTGTTCAGATGTGGTCTGCGGATTTTTTATTGTTACTTTACAAATGTCAACATCTACTGTCATTAGTACACTTGTATCACCATCTTTTCACCGAACTAGTACACCTATACAATTTACCATTGTATTTGGTATGTTGGTGACACAAAAGACTTTTATTATTTGGTTGCAGTGTTGTTTGAGAGAGACCATCTTCATTTTTTGCCTCCCACGAATTGATAAATCTTAGGTCATCCACTTAATGGAAAATTGCTACTGTCCTACAAAACTCTGTGCTTGGAGGCCCAACACAAGTCTACAAGAATAAAGTTGCGTAGTAGACATCACTGATTTGAACGACTAGAGCAGGAAGATCAGAGATTGAAGAAGCATGGCGGTCGTTAGATGGACATCCAACAGTCAATGCTCTCGTGTGTCGACTAAGTTGATTGAGTCTTGCGTACGCGCCAGCCTATTTTTTAGGAAGGCATACACGTGAACTAAGTAGGCCTACAAGTCAACCCCAAATATGTGCAAAACAACATATAACTCATCTGCCATTATTCCTAATGATTCACATCCCATTTGCTAATTCTTAAGGATTTTTTAAGCTCATATTCTTTGTGTTAGCACTACATCCCATATTCTGGCCATGGTCAATAAAGTCAACGAAACTTTGCATATTTCGGTGCGGTCCGAACTGTTTTTAATTCCGAAATTTCGAGTCACATTCAAACTAATTTGAAAAAATAAATTTATATTAATATAAAATCCAACATAATTTTCACCAGAAAAAATCAGGAAATTTAAAATCTTGAAATCCTAAAAAAATTAAAACTAATTGTCCGTTTGTTGTGTTTTTAAAATTTACAGCCCATTTCTTATTACTTATAGCCCATTTTCTGGGCAAGCAAATACATCCCTCGTCGGCTTGAAAGATTTCCTGCCCAGCAGGGCTGAGGAAAGCAAGTAGGTCTTGGTTTGGTATTCTGTAAAAAAAATAGAACGGAGCATGCCATTTTTAGAAAGAAAAAAAACAATTGGGCTCGTCGTGTGGTAAACATAAAAAGCCTAGGCTATATGGGCCACAGCCCCGCACAGCCCCATTGATACCCATTGATAATGGCTTGGGACCCAGATGTCAAACCATTAGGAGGAAGCATTTTTTGGCTTGTAATTACGAGGCACTTGCTTGCGTATTGCCATGACTTGGTGGGTCCCTACTGTCATCCTCTTCATGTATAGTCATCTACTGATTCCTCTCGATTATTGACCATGTTGACAATGCCATACAGCGGCGCACCGCGCACAACGAGCGAACCAAGGCGGAGGACAACGGCGAGGCCTCAGACGGGAACGAACAGGAGCCATGGAAGATGTGGCAGTGTAGTCGCAAGCGGAGAGGAGAACGATGGTTGACTGGTTCGGGTGCGGATGCGGGTTGGGGCTGACGTCGCCGGAGAATTTCAAAAAACGTTCATAAAATTCATTGAACTTTTCTCATCTAATTAGAAAAATGAAAAATAAATAGGAAAAGTAAAAATAAAAATAAAAAAGGAAAAGGAAAAGGAAATGAAGGAATAATAAAGGGATAGGAAGGTTGTTCTTGTTCATAACCACATCGGTGGGGCTATCGTAGTTCAATTGCACGACGAGGTCGTAGGGTCTAAACCTGGTGCTCGTTCTTTTTTTACACCACTTTAAAACGGAAATGGGAGGCAATATGGGCCGGCTCATCTTGGCGTACCGAGTGTGCGCCCATTTGCGTACACCAAATTTATGGGCGCAGAGGGCACCGTTTAGGGTTTGCCAAACCTATCCTCCAATGGAAACAACCAAACAAAATGCAGTTATTGGTTTTTATATCTGTTTTTTTCTCATTTGTGTACCGAGTGTTTTTTTATGCAGTTATTTGTTAGTATTACCCTTTTCCCTGGGAATTTTTTTTCCACATTTCATCACGTGAAATTCCGTTCCGAGGAAAAAAAAACAAAATATAAATGGATCGCCCATGCAGGTCTGGAACCTGCGACCTTGGCCTTATTAGGCCCACGCTCTAACCAGCTGAGCTAATAGGCCAATTCAATATCATTATAAAATGACACTTAATAATAATAATTAAATAAAATCAAAACCCGTAGGTAGTAGCTTTGGTAATTCTACCAAAGGGCAAATAACCACGCTGCGCAGCGTCAGAGCGATATTTGAAAATGATGATGGATTGATGGGCACTGTTCGACGACACACATTCTGCATTAACCTAGGAGCTCGGCACGTACCGCAGACCCTCGACCTCGAGCGGGTCACTAGCTTGTTCCCTTCGTATTCCCGTCGGTCCGTCCGTTCGCTTCTGGGAACAGTGTGCTGGCTGCACGCACAACTATTCGTGCGTGGCAGATCATACCCTGTCCGATCACGGCCGTACGCCCGGTGAATGCCGCAACGTGCGCGGGGCCGCCGGTGTTAATTTCATGCCCTATTGCATGGCGCTACTCGTCAACTATATCTCGCCTTAAACAAGCCCGTAAGAAAGTCTCGCGTCAAAGTTTTTGTATCCTTGTCGTTACTAGGCCGAGCCATTTTCGCGCTCAGGTTAAGAAAAATTAGAAGGGAAAAGGCGAGCATGAGGGATCGATCCATGGTCGTTTCGAACGTAGCAAGCACGACTAGTCACCTCGCCCACCCACAGTTCATGATATGTACAAGGGCGCGACCTACTTCAAGTAAGTTGTGCGGGAAATCTCAGTTTTTTCCTTTTTCCTATTTTGTTTTGTTTTGTTTTTTGCCTTTTCTTTTTTTTCTTTTGCATTTGTTTCTTTCTTTTCTAAATTTTATGCTTTGTTTGGTTTATTTCATTTCTATTTCGGTTTTCACTTTTTATTTTTTTCTTTGTTTCTTTTTATTTTCCATTCTACATTCTTATATACATGATCAACATTTTTTAAATACTTACTCAACACTTTTCAATTAATTGTTCAACATTTTTTTCAAATACTTATTCAAAAAAATTTAAATAATTGTTCAACATTTTTCCAAATACTTGTTCAACATTTTTAAATACTTGTTCAAAAAATTTAAATAATCGTTCAACATTTTTGAAACTTATTCAACATTGTTCAAATACTTGCTCAACATTTTTAATACTTATTCAACATTTGGGCCAGCCTATGTGCAAGCCCTCCAATTTTTTAATTTCCATTCTTTTTCTTTTTCCTTTTTTGTTTCTATTCTTGTTTTTTCTATTTACATAATTCAACATTACCCGAGCTCCTCTTCAAAGTTAGATTCATCAGCATCATCATCATCACGGGAGGAGGAGGAGGAGGAGGGAATGGAGGTTGTGGCGGAGGTGGAGCCGGTGGCGGCTTTCAAATGACGGCGGCACTGGCGGAGCACATCGCCGCAAAGGGCCAAATTGCTTATGAGCTAGCGGACGACATCGTCATCGCCACCATCATCGCAGGCCCTAAATTCAGAATGAGTTCTCTGACATTCATAGAAATTTATTATGAATTTAGGTTAAATTTTCTCTATAAGCGCATATATACTCATTTTTTATGTTGGGGTTGGCGATCTTTACAGACTTTTTGTGTGTTGAATATGCACCATCCAAAATCAGTCTCTGCTTTGAATGGTGCATTTTGAACACACAAAAAGTCAGGAGTTCAAATAAATTTTAAAAAATGAAATCCCTTTGTAACAGACGAGTTTCCGTATGAAATCCTGATACTTTGAAAGAGATTGTCCGTTTTGTACACGAAGTTCGTCCAGTTTTTGCCGTAACCCTCTCAACTTTCTTGCACATGCTATGTGGATGAAATGATGATACCATGCCAACTTTCAACCTTTTCAGAGTTCATTTGAAATGCTTTTCAATTTTAGGGTCTTATAGCTCAAAATAATTAGTAAATGCATGAAAAATAACAAATGAAGTCAGAAATGATTGAAAAATGATGATGTGGCTTTGAATGGTGCATTTTAAACACACAAAAAGTCAGGAGTTCAAATAAGTTTAAAAAAATGAAATCCCTTTGTAACAGACGAGTTTCCGTATGAAATCCTGATACTTTGAACGAGATTATCCGTTTTGTACACGAAGTGCATCCAGTTTTTGGCGTAACCCTCTCAACTTTTTTGAACATGCTATGTGGATGAAATGATGATACCATGCCAACTTTCAACCTTTTCAGAGTTCATTTGAAATGCTTTTCAATTTTAGGGTCTTATAGCTCAAAATAATTAATAAATCCAGGAAAAATAACAAATGAAGTCAAAAAGGATTGAAAAATGATGATGTGGCTTTGAATGGTGCATTTTGAACACACAAAAAGTCAGGAGTTCAAATAAGTTTTAAAAAATGAAATCCCTTTGTAACAGACGAGTTTCCGTATGAAATCCTGATACTTTGAAAGAGATTGTGAGTTTTGTACACGAAGTGCATCCAGTTTTTGCCGTAACCCTCTCAACTTTCTTGCACATGCTATGTGGATGAAATGATGATATCATGCCAACTTTCAACCTTTTCAGAGCATTTGAAATGCTTTTCAATTTTAGGGTCTTATAGCTCAAAATAATTAGTAATGCATGAAAAATAACAAATGAAGTCAGAAAGGATTAAAAAATGATGATGTGGCTTTGAATGGTGCATTTTGAACACACAAAAAGTCAGGAGTTCAAATAAGTTTTAAAAAAGAAATCCCTTTGTAACAGACGAGTTTCCGTATGAAATCCTGATACTTTGAAAGAGATTGTCAGTTTTGTACACGAAGTGCATCCAGTTTTTACCGTAACCCTTTCAACTTTCTTGAACATGCTATGTGGATGAAATGATGATACCATGCAAACTTTCAACCTTTTCAGAGTTAATTTGAAATGCTTTTATAAACTCTAATAGCAAAAGGAATCAACTAAAAAGCTTTTATAAACCTCTAGTATTTTCGTAAAGAATTAAAATTTAAACTATTCAAATTTGGAAACTAATGGAGTAACAGAAAGTTTATAATTATTCTGAGCTAAAAGCAAAAAAGAATAAAAAAAATAAAGCAAAATCAAAAGAAAATAAATAATTCAAAAAACAAAAAAATACTAGAAAAAATAAAAAAATGCCGCCTAATGGGCCACACAGCCTGCATACGACTAGAAACCCATCTGCGCATGGGCCAGGATGCAGGCCCGCAGGCCCAATAGGCCCAACATGGCAGTGACAAGGGTAGGCATGTAATGCCTGCATATTAGACAGGAGCTCAGCACCTGAGCTGCAACGCAGCTTATAAACAGGTGCTGAGCTCTCTCAGCTAGCGAGGTGGGACTAAACTTCCCACCGCACCGCGCCAGCACATTAGTCCCGGTTGGTGGCTCCAACCGGAACCAATGCTCCCCTTTGGTCCCGGTTGGTGGCACCAACCGGAACCAATGCCCACCCTTTAGTCCCGGTTGGTGCCACCAACCGGGACCAAAGCCCTCTGCTTCCCGCCCTTTGGGCTGGTGAAAAGAGGCCTTTGGTCCCGGTTGGTGCCACCAACCGGGACTAAAGGTGGCATTGGTCCCGGTTTGTGCGTCGAACCAGGACCAAAGCTTTTGCTATATAAGCCAGCACTTAGGAAATTTTCAGATTTCCATCGCCAGTTTCCCCCCGCCCGACGACGCCGCGAGCTCGATCTACACCGCCAGGCTTGTTGGGAATCGTAGCATAATTTAAAATTTTCCTACGCTCACCAAGATGCATCTATGGAGTCTACTAGCAACGAGGGGAAAGGAGTGGATCTACATACCCTTGTAGATCGCGAGCGGAAGCGTTCCAATGAACGTGGATGACGGAGTCGTACTCGCCGTGATCCAAATCACCGATGACCGAGTGCCGAACGGACGGCACCTCCGCGTTCAACACACGTACGGTGCAGCGACGTCTCCTCCTTCTTGATCCAGCAAGGGGGAAGGAGAGGTTGATGGAGATCCAACAGCACGACGGCGTGGTGGTGGATGTAGCGGGTCTCCGGCAGGGCTTCGCCGAGCTTCTGCGAGAGAGAGAGAGGTGTTGCAGGGGAGGAGGGAGGCGCCCAAGGCTGTAGGTTGCTGCCCTCCCTCCCCCCCTTTATATAGGCCCCTGGGGGGTGCGCCAGCCCCAAGAGATGGGATCTCAAGGGGGGGCGGCGGCCAAGGGGGGAAGGGGTTGCCTTGCCCCCCAAGGCAAGGGGGAACTCCCCCCCTAGGGTTCCCAACCCTAGGCGCATGGGGGGAGGCCCAAGGGGGGCGCCCCAGCCCACTAGGGGCTGGTTCCCTTCCACTTTCAGCCCACGGGGCCCTCCGGGACAGGTGGCCCCACCCGGTGGACCCCCGGGACCCTTCCGGTGGTCCCGGTACAATACCGGTAACCCCCGAAACTTTCCCGGTGGCCGAAACTTGACTTCCTATATATAATTCTTCACCTCCGGACCATTCCGGAACCTCTCGTGACGTCCGGGATCTCATCCGGGACTCCGAACAACTTTCGGGTTTCCGCATACATATATCTCTACAACCCTAGCGTCACCGGACCTTAAGTGTGTAGACCCTACGGGTTCGGGAGACATGCAGACATGACCGAGACGCCTCTCCGGTCAATAACCAACAGCGGGATCTGGATACCCATGTTGGCTCCCACATGTTCCACGATGATCTCATCGGATGAACCACGGTGTCGAGGATTCAATCAATCCGTATGCAATTCCCTTTGTCAATCGGTATGTTACTTGCCCGAGATTCGATCGTCGGTATCCCAATACCTTGTTCAATCTCGTTACCGGCAAGTCTCTTTACTCGTACCGCAATGCATGATCCCGTGACTAACGCCTTAGTCACATTGAGCTCATTATGATGATGCATTACCGAGTGGGCCCAGAGATACCTCTCCGTCACACGGAGTGACAAATCCCAGTCTCGATCCGTGCCAACCCAACAGACACTTTCGGAGATACCCGTAATGCACCTTTATAGTCACCCAGTTACGTTGTGACGTTTGGCACACCCAAAGCACTCCTACGGTATCCGGGAGTTGCACGATCTCATGGTCTAAGGAAAAGATACTTGACATTGGAAAAGCTCTAGCAAACGAAACTACACGATCTTTTATGCTATGCTTAGGATTGGGTCTTGTCCATCACATCATTCTCCTAATGATGTGATCCCGTTATCAATGACATCCAATGTCCATAGTCAGGAAACCATGACTATCTGTTGATCAACGAGCTAGTCAACTAGAGGCTTACTAGGGACAGGTTGTGGTCTATGTATTCACACATGTATTACGATTTCCGGACAATACAATTATAGCATGAATAATAGACTATTATCATGAACAAAGAAATATAATAATAACCATTTATTATTGCCTCTAGGGCATATTTCCAACAGTCTCCCACTTGCACTAGAGTCAATAATCTAGTTACATTGTGATGAATCGAACACCCATTGCGTCCTGGTGTTGATCATGTTTTGCCCTAGGGAGAGGTTTAGTCAACGGATCTGCTACATTCAGGTCCGTATGTACTTTACAAATATCTATGTCTCCATTTTGAACACTTTCACGAATGGAGTTGAAGCGACGCTTGATATGCCTGGTCTTCCTGTGAAACCTGGGCTCCTTCGCAAGGGCAATAGCTCCAGTGTTGTCACAGAAGAGAGTCATTGGGCCCGACGCATTGGGAATCACCCCTAGGTCGGTAATGAACTCCTTCATCCAGACTGCTTCCTGTGCTGCCTCCGAGGCTGCCATGTACTCCGCTTCACATGTAGATCCCGCCACGACGCTTTGCTTGCAACTGCACCAGCTTACTGCTCCTCCATTCAAAATATACACGTATCCGGTCTGTGACTTCGAGTCATCCAGATCTGTGTCGAAGCTAGCGTCGACGTAACCCTTTACGACGAGCTCTTCGTCACCTCCATAAACGAGAAACATATCCTTAGTCCTCTTCAGGTACTTCAGGATATTCTTGACCGCTGTCCAGTGTTCCTTGCCGGGATTACTTTGGTACCTTCCTACCAAACTTACGGCAAGGTTTACATCAGGTCTGGTACACAGCATGGCATACATAATAGACCCTATGGCCGAGGCATAGGGGATGACACTCATCTCTTCTATATCTTCTGCCGTGGTCGGGCATTGAGCCGTGCTCAATTGCACACCTTGCAATACAGGCAAGAACCCCTTCTTGGACTGATCCATACTGAACTTCTTCAATATCTTGTCAAGGTATGTACTCTGTGAAAGACCAATGAGGCGTCTTGATCTATCTCTATAGATCTTGATGCCTAATATATAAGCAGCTTCTCCAAGGTCCTTCATTGAAAAACACTTATTCAAATAGGCCTTTATACTTTCCAAGAATTCTATATCATTTCCCATCAATAGTATGTCATCCACATATAATATGAGAAATGCTACAGAGCTCCCACTCACTTTCTTGTAAACACAGGCTTCTCCATAAGTCTGTGTAAACCCAAACGCTTTGATCATCTCATCAAAGCGAATGTTCCAACTCCGAGATGCTTGCACCAGCCCATAGATTGAGCGCTGGAGCTTGCATACTTTGTTAGCATTCTTAGGATCGACAAAACCTTCCGGCTGCATCATATACAACTCTTCCTTAAGGAAGCCGTTAAGGAATGCCGTTTTGACGTCCATCTGCCATATCTCATAATCATAGTATGCGGCAATTGCTAACATGATTCGGACGGACTTCAGCTTCGCTACGGGTGAGAAAGTCTCATCGTAGTCAACCCCTTGAACTTGTCGATAACCCTTAGCGACAAGTCGAGCTTTGTAGATGGTCACATTACCATCCGCGTCCGTCTTCTTCTTAAAGATCCATTTGTTTTCTATGGCTCGCCGCTCATCGGGCAAGTCAGTCAAAGTCCATACTTTGTTTTCATACATGGATTCTATCTCGGATTTCATGGCTTCTAGCCATTTGTCGGAATCCGGGCCCGCCATCGCTTCTTCATAGTTCGAAGGTTCACCGTTGTCTAACAACATGATTTCCAGGACAGGGTTGCCGTACCACTCTGGTGCGGAACGTGTCCTTGTGGACCTACGAAGTTCAGTAACTTGATCCGAAGCTTCATGATCATCATCATTAACTTCCTCCCCAGTCGGTGTAGGCACCACAGGAACATTTTCCCGCGCTGCGCTACTTTCCGGTTCGGAAGGGGTGACTATCACCTCATCAAGTTCCACTTTCCTCCCACTCAATTCTTTCGAGAGAAACTCCTTCTCCAGAAAGGACCCGTTCTTGGCAACGAAGATCTTGCCTTCGGATCTGAGGTAGAAGGTATACCCAATAGTTTCCTTAGGGTATCCTATGAAGACGCATTTTTCCGATTTGGGTTCGAGCTTTTCAGGTTGAAGTTTCTTGACATAAGCATCGCATCCCCAAACTTTTAGAAACGACAGCTTAGGTTTCTTCCCAAACCATAATTCATACGGTGTCGTCTCAACGGATTTCGACGGAGCCCTATTTAAAGTGAATGCGGCAGTCTCTAAAGCATAGCCCCAAAATGAGAGCGGTAAATCGGTAAGAGACATCATAGATCGCACCATATCCAATAGAGTGCGATTACGACGTTCGGACACACCATTTCTCTGAGGTGTTCCAGGCGGCGTGAGTTGTGAAACTATTCCACATTTCCTTAAGTGTGCACCAAACTCGTGACTTAAATATTCTCCACCACGATCTGATCGTAGGAATTTTATTCTCCTGTCACGTTGATTCTCAACCTCACTCTGAAATTCCTTGAACTTTTCAAAGGTTTCAGACTTGTGTTTCATTAGGTAGACATATCCATATCTACTTAAATCATCAGTGAGAGTGAGAACATAACGATATCCTCCGCGAGCCTCAACACTCATTGGACCACACACATCGGTATGTATGATTTCCAATAAGTTGGTTGCTCGCTCCATTGTTCCGGAGAACGGAGTCTTGGTCATCTTACCCATGAGGCATGGTTCGCACGTGTCAAATGATTCGTAATCAAGAGACTCCAAAAGTCCATCTGCATGGAGCTTCTTCATGCGCTTGACACCAATGTGACCAAGGCGGCAGTGCCACAAGTATGTGGGACTATCGTTATCAACTTTACATCTTTTGGTATTCACACTATGAACATGTGTAACATCACGTTCGAGATTCATCAAAAATAAACCATTGACCAGCGGGGCATGACCATAAAACATCTCTCTCAAATAAATAGAACAACCATTATTCTCGGATTTAAATGAGTAGCCATCTCGAATTAAACGAGATCCAGACACAATGTTCATGCTCAAAGCTGGCACTAAATAACAATTATTGAGGTTTAAAACTAATCCCGTGGGTAGATGCAGAGGTAGCGTGCCGACGGCGATCACATCGACCTTGGAACCATTCCCGACGCGCATCGTCACCTCGTCCTTTGCCAGTCTCCGTTTATTCCGTAGTTCCTGTTTTGAGTTACAAATATGAGCAACCGCACCGGTATCAAATACCCAGGAGCTACTACGAGTACTGGTAAGGTACACATCAATTACTTGTATATCACATATACCTTGGGTGTTGCCGGCCTTCTTCTTGTCCGCTAAATATTTGGGGCAGTTCCGCTTCCAGTGACCACTTCCCTTGCAATAAAAGCACTCAGTCCCGGGCTTGGGTCCATTCTTTGACTTCTTCCCAGTAACTGGTTTACCGGGCGCGGCAACTCCCTTGCCGTCCTTCTTGAAGTTCTTCTTACCCTTGCCCTTCTTGAACTTAGTGGTTTTATTCACCATCAACACTTGATGTTCTTTTCTGATCTCCCCTTCCGCTGATTTCAGCATTGAATATACCTCGGGAATGGTCTTTTCCATCCCCTGCATATTGTAGTTCATCACAAAGCTCTTGTAGCTTGGTGGAAGCGACTGGAGGATTCTGTCAATGACCGCGTCATCCGGGAGATTAACTCCCAGCTGAGACAAGCGGTTGTGCAACCCAGACATTCTGAGTATGTGCTCACTAACAGAACTGTTCTCCTCCATTTTACAGCTGAAGAACTTGTCGGAGACATCATATCTCTCGACCCGGGCATGAGCTTGAAAAACCAGTTTCAGCTCCTCGAACATCTCATATGCTCCATGTTTCTCAAAACGCTTTTGGAGACCCGGTTCTAAGCTGTAAAGCATGCCGCACTGAACGAGGGAGTAATCATCAGCACGTGATTGCCAAGCGTTCATAACGTCTTGGTTCTGTGGGATTGGTGCATCACCTAGCGGTGCTTCTAAGACATAATCTTTCTTGGCTACTATGAGGATGAGCCTCAGGTTCCGGACCCAGTCCGTATAATTGCTGCCATCATCTTTCAGCTTGGTTTTCTCTAGGAACGCGTTGAAATTGAGGACAACGTTGGCCATTTGATCTACAAGACATAGTGTAAAGATTTTAGACTAAGTTCATGATAATTGAGTTCATCTAATCAAATTATTTAATGAACTCCCACTCAGATAGACATCCCTCTAGTCATCTAAGTGAAACATGATCCGAGTTCAACTAGGCCGTGTCCGATCATCACGTGAGACGGACTAGTCAAGATCGGTGAACATCTCCATGTTGATCGTATCTTCTATACGACTCATGCTCGACCTTTCGGTCCTCCGTGTTCCGAGGCCATGTCTGTACATGCTAGGCTCGTCAAGTCAACCTAAGTGTATTGCGTGTGTTCCGAGGCCATGTCTGTACATGCTAGGCTCGTCAACACCCGTTGTATTCGAACGTAAGAATCTATCACACCCGATCATCACGTGGTGCTTCGAAACGACGAACCTTCGCAACGGTGCACAGTTAGGGTGAACACTTTCTTGAAATTATTATAAGGGATCATCCTACTTGCTACCGTCGTTCTAAGCAAATAAGATGCAAAAACATGATAAACATCACATGCAATCAAATAGTGACATGATATGGCCAATATCATCATGCTCCTTTGATCTCCATCTTCGGGGCACCATGATCATCTTCGTCACCGGCATGACACCATGATCTCCATCATCATGATCTCCATCATTGTGTCTTCATGAAGTCGTCACGCCAACGATTACTTCTACTTCTATGGCTAACGCGTTTAGCAACAAAGTAAAGTAATTTACATGGCGTTATTCAATGACACGCAGGTCATACAAAATAATAAAGACAACTCCTATGGCTCCTGCCGGTTGTCATAATCATCGACATGCAAGTCGTGATTCCTATTACAAGAATATGATCAATCTCATACATCACATATATCATTCATCACATCTTCTGGCCATATCACATCACATAGCACTTGCTGCAAAAACAAGTTAGACGTCCTCTAATTGTTGTTGCAAGTTTTTACGTGGTTTGTAGGTTTCTAGCAAGAACGTTTCTTACCTACGTATGACCACAACGTGATTTGCCAATTTCTATTTACCCTTCATAAGGACCCTTTTCATCGAATCCGTTCCGACTAAAGTAGGAGAGACAGACACCCGCTAGCCACCTTATGCATCTAGTGCATGTCAGTCGGTGGAACCTGTCTCACGTAAGAGTACGTGTAAGGTCGGTCCGGGCCGCTTCATCCTACAATGCCGCCGAAACAAGAAAAGACTAGTAGCGGCAAGAAGAATTGGCAAACTCAACGCCCACAACTTCTTTGTGTTCTACTCGTGCATAGTAACTACGCATAGACCTGGCTCATGATGCCACTGTTGGGAATCGTAGCATAATTTAAAATTTTCCTACTCTCACCAAGATGCATCTATGGAGTCTACTAGGAACGAGGGGAAAGGAGTGGATCTACATACCCTTGTAGATCGCGAGCGGAAGCGTTCCAATGAACGTGGATGACGGAGTCGTACTCGCCGTGATCCAAATCACCGATGACCGAGTGCCGAACGGACGGCACCTCCGCGTTCAACACACGTACGGTGCAGCGACGTCTCCTCCTTCTTGATCCAGCAAGGGGGAAGGAGAGGTTGATGGAGATCCAGCAGCACGACGGCGTGGTGGTGGATGTAGCGGGTCTCCGGCAGGGCTTCACCGAGCTTCTGCGAGAGAGAGAGAGGTGTTGCAGGGGAGGAGGGAGGCGCCGAAGGCTGTAGGTTGCTGCCCTCCCTCCCCCCCTTTATATAGGCCCCTGGGGGGGTGCGCCAGCCCCAAGAGATGGGATCTCAAGGGGGGGCGACGGCCACAAGGGGGGAAGGGGTTGCCTTGCCCCCCAAGGCAAGGGGGAACTCCCCCCCCTTAGGGTTCCCAACCCTAGGCGCATGGGGGGAGGCCCAAGGGGGGCGCCCCAGCCCACTAGGGGCTGGTTCCCTTCCCACTTCAGCCCACGGGGCCCTCCGGGACAGGTGGCCCCACCCGGTGGACCCCCGGGACCCTTCCGGTGGTCCCGGTACAATACCGGTAACCCCCGAAACTTTCCCGGTGGCCGAAACTTGACTTCCTATATATAATTCTTCACCTCCGGACCATTCCGGAACCTATCGTGACGTCCGGGATCTCATCCGGGACTCCGAACAACTTTCGGGTTTCCGCATACATATATCTCTACAACCCTAGCGTCACCGGACCTTAAGTGTGTAGACCCTACGGGTTCGGGAGACATGCAGACATGACCGAGACGCCTCTCCGGTCAATAACCAACAGCGGGATCTGGATACCCATGTTGGCTCCCACATGCTCCACGATGATCTCATCGGATGAACCACGGTGTCGAGGATTCAATCAATCCGTATGCAATTCCCTTTGTCAATCGGTATGTTACTTGCCCAAGATTCGATCGTCGGTATCCCAATACCTTGTTCAATATCGTTACCGGCAAGTCTCTTTACTCGTACCGCAATGCATGATCCCGTGACTAACGCCTTAGTCACATTGAGCTCATTATGATGATGCATTACCGAGTGGGCCCAGAGATACCTCTCCGTCACACGGAGTGACAAATCCCAGTCTCGATCCGTGCCAACCCAACAGACACTTTCGGAGATACCCGTAATGCACCTTTATAGTCACCCAGTTACGTTGTGACGTTTGGCACACCCAAAGCACTCCTACGGTATCCGGGAGTTGCACGATCTCATGGTCTAAGGAAAAGATACTTGACATTGGAAAAGCTCTAGCAAACGAAACTACACGATCTTTTATGCTATGCTTAAGTTGGGTCTTGTCCATCACATCATTCTCCTAATGATGTGATCCCGTTATCAATGACATCCAATGTCCATAGTCAGGAAACCATGACTATCTGTTGATCAACGAGCTAGTCAACTAGAGGCTTACTAGGGACAGGTTGTGGTCTATGTATTCACACATGTATTACGATTTCCGGACAATACAATTATAGCATGAATAATAGACTATTATCATGAACAAAGAAATATAATAATAACCATTTATTATTGCCTCTAGGGCATATTTCCAACAAGGCTGCCCCGCCGCCGTCGCCCGTGCCCCCGAGCCCACGCCGTCGCCCGTCGCCGTCGTCCTCCGCCCCCTGCCGCCGTCGCCGTCGTCCTCCGCCCCCTGCCGCTGTCGCCGTCGCCCTCCGCCGCGCGCCCCCGAGCCGTGTCGCCCGTACGTCACCATCGCCGTCGCCCTCCGTCCCCGGCCCGCCGCGGTCGCCGTCGCCCTCCGCCACCCACGCCGTCGCCCTCCGCCGCCTACGCCGTCGCCACGGCTCTGTTTATTTTTTTTATATAATTTGTATTATTTTTTTGTTCATTGTATTTTTTCATATATATAATGCATATATATATATATATATATATGTGGTAGCTATATGATGAATGGATGTGGCTATGTATGTATGAATATAATGTTCATAGAATTTTTTTGTTTATATACGTTTTTTTCATATATGTATTAATTTTTTATTGAGGTTAATTATTAGTAGATAACGATTTTAGGTTACTGCTTAGTAGTTGAACTAGTTGATTTAATAAAACTATTTTATTAAATTTTACTATATATAGAAGTAGTTTATTTTTTAGTAAGAACTACTTTATTTTATATATTTATAGTAAGTGCTTAGTAGTTGAACTAGTTGATTAATTAATAAAACTATTTTATTAAATTTTACTATATATAGAAGTAGTTTATTTTTAGTAAGAACTACTTTATTTTATTTATTTATAGTAAGTGCTTAGTAGTTGAACTAGTTGATTAATTAATAAAACTACTTTATTTTATTTATAGTAAGTGCTTAATTAGTAGTTCAACTAGTTGATTTAACAAAACTAGTTTATTTTTAGCAAGGAAATTAATAGAACTAGTTTGTTTTTTTAGTTAAAGCAATTATTCCCGCATCGACGTCGACGATGCCTATCCCGCATCCTTGTCGTCCACTCGGCGGAGGAGGCCGGCTTGATCAGAGGGGCCATGTCCGGCACTGGGCTCCGCCGGGCTGGTTTTGGGAGGTGCTACCTTCCGGTGGGCGTAGGTTGGTGAGGAGCCAGCCCATCGTTGACCCGATCCTTATTTTGTGGCGGTCGCGTGGGCCAGTGACGGTGCCGAGGCTTCCGGACACCACGGAGGTGGTACGTCACCGTGTCAGCGAGGAGGACCAGCACGTCCGTCGCTACATGGTTGCGTTGGAGGGCAGGTTCGACAATACCTGGCAGGTTCTTCAGGGATCTCATGGAGCTATGATCCTGTGATGGTTCCGTCCCTTCGGATGTCCACCGCCCGCGCCGATACCCGTCGGGCGCTACTGTTCTAGCTGTACTAGCGATGCTATATGTATGATAGTATTCGAGGTGTATTAGTGATAATATTCGACGATGTACGAACACATGGAGATGATGTAGTTTTGCTTATAATTGAATGCATCCTAATTTGAATACTACTTTATTTTGTGATTTGATTTTGCTTATTGAATGCTCAAAGTGGAAAACTACTCCTACTTTGAATGCTAAAATTGGAGAGCACTATGATTAGTTGATAGCTTATAGGGTTTTTGTTTTCACAGAAATCTAGGAGCCCCCGGCCCCTCCATCATCCCCGCCGTCGTCCCCGTCACCGCCCCCTCCGACATCGAGGTGAGACCAGCCAAATCCTCTTTTAGAAAGATAATTAAAGGATATTTCGGGTTGACTGTAAGTCTGTCGAGTCTCCACCATATATGAGAGGACGAAGAATCCCGACTGTTGTCGTGGGGGTAGCTTCTCCTTCGTTCCCGTGTGCTAGACAATTTGGTGTAATGCACTCGAGAACGAAAGGAGGAGCTACCATCACCGACGGTCGCAAATTTCAGAGAGGAATCAGTGAGGGAGAGTTCCACCATATATATATGAGAGGACGAAGAATCCCGACTGTTGTCGTGGGGGTCGCTTCTCCTTTGTTCCCGTGTGCTAGACATTTTGGTGTAATGCACTCGGGGACAAATGGAGGAGCGACCATCACCAACGGTCGAATGTATACACCACGTGAGCTGAGAGTTTTCAAGAAAAGACTTGACAAACCGATAGTCAACCCGTGATGAATAATAATGATCTAACTTAGGTTTTTTAGTACATATATTTAATTGTAGACGTTTAATATTTGAATTATGAACATAGGAAATGTCGTACTCGGACGACGAAAGTCTCCTGGGGGAGTGCGACTAGTGCCACGACGACCGAGGTCAGTGCGACAGGCCTCACCTGGACGAAGATCGGCGCTTCAGTATTAAGCTGGAGGAGACCTTCGATGTTGAGACGGTACGCAACGACGACAAGTGTTATTTTTTCGTAATTAAGCACGACTTCAACTATTTCAACGTGTATTTTTCATCTTTTACAATTCGGCTAGCTTATCCCATGCCATGCAAGACGCTACGTCTTGGAGAGGATGAGTTTTGAAGACCATGAAAGTATGGAAACAAAGAAAATTCACCTAAGGACCCATCATGATATAGATTTTGAAGTAAATCTGTATAACTCTGAGAGGGTAACCCATTTTGGTTGCAAAAATTGAAAAGCATTTTGCAAGATGTATGGTTTTGATGAGGGTATGCTTGTCACCATGGATCTTAGTGATCCTGACATCGAGCAAGACAATATGGACATTTGGTTCCTTGTTGATACGCCTCCAATTCTACCGCTATGTGAGTTTCTCAATAGTTAATAGCTAATTTATATTGTTCATTTCAAAATAGTTGACAGCTTATTTTCATTGACATCTTATTTTGATTGTTCAAACAATGTGCGGAACATGGTAGACAGAACCTACTACACCGATGTCTCTGAGTTAACTTATAAGGAGAAAACTCATCTGGTCGGATTTTGTACTGATCTTGAAAATTACAATATCTATTGTAAAACTCCTCCACATTATGGTCAATACGTGCCACTAGTGCACGTGTTGAACTACGGTAACTACTATGGAGATACCCTGGTAAGATTTCTTACTATTATGACATCCGTGCATATTTTGCATACTTCTAAAACTAGTACATCATTGCTAACTATGAAGTTATTACTATGTTTTTCAACAGATAATCCCAGAGGATTGTGTGCCTCATTTGATGTATCAGAATGGTAGGCTTGATGTTTTGAACATACAACCAGGTCATCCTACGAATCTCAACTGTCCATACCGGATTTCTAAAAGAAGTGAAGACATGCAAATCAAAGAATGGAAAAAAATGTATGGACAGTCGCAAGGAGGTTCTTGGAAGCAGAAGGAAGCGAAGCGCAAGAATTGGAGACATGATGATCTCCATTCTCCATAATGGAGAGTCAGGGTCTATATTGTTTTATGCTATTTTACCTTAAAGAGGGTATTTCGGTCCTACCTAATACTGATGATCATGTGCTAAGAACAATTAAGTAGGGTTGGTTCGATGACTATGAGGATGATGATCGTATGACTTGTTATTAATAACGAGTAGAAGTTGTATGATGATGATTAGTAGGACTTGTTATTATATATGATGATGCATGATGCGCGCATGAAGAGTTATTATATATCAGCGGGTGAAATGAACATGGATTGAAGTGAAGTGAAGGCAACATGCATGTGGTGCATGTCGAAAGTAGTACAATCCAAACTTGATCAAGTTAGGATTAGTATTACTTTCGACATGCACCACATGTTGCCTTCACTTCAATCTAAGCCATGTTTAGGCATAGCAGTACGTAGCCTTGGTAAACCAAGCACGGAGATATAAGAGAGGACACTTCTCTCTAATAGCTACCTAATAACAACCTAAATTAACCCCCAAAACCCCTAAATCAGCCCCTTTCAAAAAAAAACCTCAGCTCCAGCCAGATGCTGACGCGTGGATGCCCCCCGTCCTGGGCTGGCCGCAGCGGCCACGTGGAGGACCTTCTGTCCCGGGTCGTGTAAGAACCGGAACTAAAGGCCAAAGGCATTAGTAACGACCTTTTAGTCCCGGTTCATAAACCGGGACAGAAGGCCCTCACGAACCGGGACAATAGGCCCTTTTTCTACTAGTGGGCTCACCTAACTTGCAATATGCAAACCACATTTTATGTCGCGTCTCTTAATAGTTTATACAGAAAATCAACTTTGGAGATCGAATGAACCTTTCTTGCATGTTTCTTAGCTTCCTCCATCCCTTAGTTTAGTAGCTCCTGACAGCAATAGGCCAGGTAATCAGCAATTAGATGATCGCATCACATGCATGATGCATGAACATGTTAAGAATTGTTAATTTTTGTGTCATCATTAATTTTTGTGTCATCATCTCGCTCAAGTTTTGATCCATTCTGCTCTCCCTCTCTTCCTCCGGCTCCATGGGAGGAGCACTTCTTCTCCCTCTGCTCTCTCTGCTCTGCTTCGGCTTCCTCAAAGGTACACTGTAGTTAACATTAATCACTCTTTATTTGTGTTCTTGTGCCACTTAATAAGTTCGTTAATGCACTTCTTAATTTTTGTGTTAAATTTCCAGTTACCATTAGTTAAGCTTGTATCTGATCAATGGACCAATCACCAATGTATGAATTTTGTACTTAATGGCCAGCAGGAGCAAGGCCTTCGACGTTCACAGTGAAGAACAACTGCGCCTATACTGTGTGGCCGGGCATCCTCTCCAACGCCGGCGTGGCGCCGCCGTCCACCACCGGCTTCGCGCTCTCCCCGGGCGAGTCCCGTGCCGTGGCCGTCGCCGATGGCTGGTCCGGCCGCATGTGGGGCCGCACGCTCTGCGTGCAGAGCTCCTCCTCTGGCGCCGGCTTCGCCTGTGCTACCGGTGACTGCGGCTCTGGCACAGTCGAGTGCTCCGGCCGCGGCGCCGCTC
Source organism: Triticum aestivum (assembly GCF_018294505.1). Taxonomy (NCBI): domain Eukaryota; kingdom Viridiplantae; phylum Streptophyta; class Magnoliopsida; order Poales; family Poaceae; genus Triticum; species Triticum aestivum. The sequence goes on from NC_057814.1 coordinate 618,699,012, forward strand.
CGCCGGCCACGCTGGCCGAGTTCACGCTCGCTTCCATCGGAGGCGACGACTTCTACGACGTGAGCCTCGTCGACGGCTTCAACCTGCCGGTGCTGGTCGCGCCGGCAAACGGGAGCTGCCCGACCACAGACTGCCCCACCGATCTGAACGCGCAGTGCCCGCCGGAGCTGCGCGTCATCGTGGCCGGCGCGACGGTGGCGTGCCGGAGCGCGTGCGAGGCGTTCGGGACGGAGGCGTACTGCTGCAACGGCGCGCACGGGACGCCGGCGGCGTGCGCGCCCACGGGCTACTCGCGGCTGTTCAAGGCCGCGTGCCCGCGCGCCTACAGCTACGCCTACGACGACGCGACGTCCACGTTCACGTGCGCCGGCGGCAGTGCCGGCTACGGCGTCGTGTTCTGCCCCGCCGGCGGGTCGAGGTACGCTCGTTGGACGTGCTCGGCACGTCGTGGCCATTTGGCACATTTCGATCGCTTCTTTTTCTGGACGTGTGCATGTGGACAGCGTAGCATGCATCATGCACGGCTTGTCGTCGTGGACTTGCGGCATATGAACGAATTATATTATATTAAGCTTAAATTAAGGGAGAGGCGTTTTGGATCTTGGCCTACATGGAGGTCGAATTTTTGAAAATTTTGAAATTCGAAATTTTCAGTTTGAAAAAAATGTGAAAATTTTATATAAGTAAACAAGGATGTGAGGTGTATGTGTGTAAAATTTCAGGATGAAATACGCTGAAATGCGACCTGCACAAAAAAGACAAATTCATGGTCTGGGAGGGTGAATAGTATCATTTGTTAAAAAGCTTTTTTTTTTTGCGCGGCCCTCGTTTAAATGTATTTCGTCCTGAAAATTGACACTTGTGCATTATGCCTTCATCTAGATCTGTATTTTTCGGAATTTTTTGAAATGTAAAAATATGAATTTTCATGATTTTGTAATTTTGTATTTGGAGTCTTCCATGGAGCTCGGCCTCCAAAAGAAATTTCTGTTAAATGGGACAGGCGTTTTATCTCCATAGGGGCCGGATTTTTGAAAAATTCAAAAAAAATTGAAAAATATTATACAAGTAAACAAGGATGTGAGGTGTATGTGTGTAAATTTTCAAGATGAAATACGTTGACCTGTACAAAAAAGAAAAATTCATGGCCTGAGAGGGTGAATAGTATCATGTGTTTAAAAGCCCTAGATTTTTTTTTGCACAACCCTCATTTCAACGTGCTTCGTCCTGAAAATTGACACACTTGTGCATTATGCCTTCATCTATATCTGTATTTTTTTCGAAAAAAATTTATGTGTAAAAATATGAATTTTTAATTTTTCATTTGTGGCCTCCATGGAGCTCGGCCTCCAAAAGCAATTTCCCTTAAATGGGAGAGGCGTTTTTTATCTCGGCCTCCATGGAGGCAGATTTTTTGAAAAAATCAAAATTCAAAATTTCCGGTTTCAAAAAAATCTGAAAAAATTCTACAAATAAAGAAGGATGTAAGGTGTATGTGTATTAAATTTCAGGATGAAGTACGTTTTCTGGAAAAAATTATACAAATAAAGAAGGATGTAAGGTGTATGTGTGTAAAATTTCAAGATGAAATACGCTGAAATGCGACATGTACAAAAAAGACAAATTCATGATCTGAGAGGGTGAATAGTATCATGTGTTAAAAAGCTCTAGATTTTTTTTTTGCGCAGCCCTCGTTTCAACGTATTTCGTCCTGAAATTATATGTGCATTATGCCTTCATCTATATCTGTATTTTTTTTCAGATTTTTTTTTGAAATGAACTATTGTATTATGCGACAAACCTATGGGTCCCAACTCTCCATGCAAGGCATTTTTTAGTGCACAAATGCTTAAATACAATGCTAGGTTCATGAAAGGATGTATAGTAACTAAAATCCCAATGCAGATGTGATTAACTTCTTGTAGATAAACTTCATTTAATTATTTAGCAACTAAACTATTCCGTGCATAACAGTCATTTTGCATAGTTTCACATGTTTGGGACTTTGGGTGATTTGGGGCACCAAACTGTTTTCAGGCGTGCGAGAGCTGGGAAGTGGTTCAGTTTTACTGTTGTAGATAGGGATTGATACGGGGATAGGCAACCCAAGCAGCAAAGTTGAGTTTTGGGCAGTTTTTCTTTTTTTGGAGGTGGGATAGGTACTCTCATTGAGATGCTCCCTGCTTAAATTGGTCGCAGTGTATGCGTGTTGTCAGTTTACAAGTTATAGATACTGTGATTTTGGTGCCTCAACTGAACATAATAGCGCCAGTAGCTTCCCTTGGGCTTGCAAAAACAGTTCATTTAGCTACAGCAATTTCACTACGACATACACGCATGTGCATCATTCATGAGCTAATACAGATACTGTTGTCTTGTCGTGACCAGCAGCCCGAGACCCAGTGGGAACGAGGCATCGCCACCGACCAGTGCCGCCTACCCACCAATGGTGTTCTCGTCTGGGGGCGCAGATCCAGCGACAACCAGGCATGCCGTCACCCTCCTTCCCCTCCTCACGGCCATCTTTCAAGCGATGACGACGAGGTGAACCAGGTGATCCCAAACATTCAGCAAAAATTGCTGGAGGACAGCCCCAGGCTCGGATGGCATTCGCCCAAACAAACCGCATATTCGTTGCAATGCCAACCCGCACCGCGAAGAACGCTTCAGGTTCCTCCTCGACCGGGCAGTGGCATGGTTTCGTAGTGTGTTCTCTCAGATGCCACCCGAGCAGTAATATGCCATATGGCAAATTTTGTTTAGACGCTCGGTATTTTGAAGAGATATTACACTTTTCAACCGAAGCGCGCAAACCTAGAGAGTCTTACTTCCTCTTTCAGGAGCTGGCAAATGTGTACATGAACAAATAGAGATGCAATTAAGTTTGTTTCAGTTTTCACCACTCAGAGTTCTTTCAGTAGCTGCAGTAATACCAGGACAAATAACCCTCTTACAGGTTGAAACAAGGCATAATGAGGACGAACAAAAAAAGGAGAGCATATGCACTCGAGACACATAAAAGGCAGAACAAGATTTTTTTTGCTACGATGAACCAGAGATTACTTGTTTTTTATTAAGAGGGGCAAAAGCCCTACAGATTCCATTTGTAGACACCAAAACAGTCAGTACAGTCTAGAGGGGCATTCTCCCAGCTACACTGAATGCTGCATACTGCAGACTACACGAGATTAATTGACAGCGTGTACATGCGAAAAGGATTGGTTTACTCACTGTTAAGGGGGGCATCTAAGACAGTGATCACCTTACCAAAGCGCTTCGAGGTTACCTCTGCCCATTCACAGATCCGCCTGTAATCATCATCACCCCATATTGCTTCTACTGTCAGCTGCTCAAGAACAGAAGCATTTCCCAGGATACAGCACGCCAGCTCAATCTGAGACTTGTAACACTGAAACCCACTCATGAAGACCGTCTTGAGATGATCATGGCGACGCATACAGGGAGCTTCCACTCCCGCCACCTCGGCACTTACGAAAGCACCGGACCTCAGATAGGACATCTGCATTGGAAGCTTGCAATCATTTGGTCAAATTAATCCAAATACAGCTCTTTCTTGAAGGTTCATATATTTAGTCTTTGCAACAAATAAAATGGTACTCACATGCAAGTCCAATGTCTCCAGTCGCGGTGCACTGTCCAACCAATGGGCCAGTTGAAGAACTCCATTATAGTCATTTACATCTCTAGCAAGGACGATAATTTTACAAGTCATATGCCTCAGATGCATAAACATGCCCTGTGGTCTTAATGGCAGCTCCAGGGACTGAAACATGACATGAATAAATAAGATGACACAGACAGTAACACCAAGTTTGAAGAATTATGAGGTAAGCTAAAAGATAAAACAGCAGGTAACCTGTCCATATTTTGATATAAAAGCTCGCACAATTAATATCTTCACTGGGGAAATGCTTGGAATTACATTGAATGCATGGGGCAGTACATTAGAGGCCTCAAACGCAATTGTTGCCTTCTCTAGTTTTAAGCAACCATGAAGCACTATAGGGGTTACTCGGCCTTTGTACTCAAAGTGAGCAAGATCAGTAGCATGAAACTCAACCATCTGGACGTCCATTCCGGCAATCAGCAAATGTTGAAGTTTATCGAGTGTGTGTGGTACGATTAAGTCATCCACACCAGAACACCATTTGATCTCTAAGTCCTCAAGTCTTGAACATTTTGCAAGCAAGCCTGGAAAATCTCCAAATATCTGAACAGAGCTCAAAACAAGCCTTCTGAGTATTGTAAAGCGGCATATTCCTGAGCGTGGCTTTATAGAAACACTGGCGAGAGACAAGGACTGCACAAATGAGCTACCTTGAGCATCTAAGGCCTCAAGAGGAAAGTGGGGAGCTTCTTCAACTCGGTAATCAGATATCTTCCGATGAAAATCTATTATTTTTGCCTTTGATGAAGCGGCAAACCGAATCCACTTGTCAAGATGATGAGAGTCCTCTTTGTGCAGGTCACAGCTGATACTGAACTTATTGATTCCTATCCCACTATGCCGTTGAATAACGGAATTTACAGTCTCCATGAACTTTGCCCGTGTTATTTTGGTATTATACCGATTAGTGGATTGGTCATTGGTGCCAGTGCCATTGACCTGATGAGCGGAATTGTCATCGGTGTTAGAATCCACATCAAAACATAGGTCGCAGTGGAATCTCCAGAGCGTTGTCCAACTTCTTGAAACAATGCTCGTCCTCACGGCCTCTTTCAGTGGGAGCAGTGAGATTATAACCGGCTGAACCTCCTGTGACACGACACGAGAGGACGCAAATTTTTAAAGGGGTTGCATTTTATAACTGCCTGTATTTTGAAGGAGAAATACGAGCAGATGCAGAGTGCAACCCTTTTGCTGTAGAGGGGTTTAGTTTAACTGTAACTAAAAATGACGGTTCAGACATCTGAACAAGAAATCTGAGCAGATGCAAGCTGCAGTTTTTTTCACTATAGTTTCACCAATTACGCAAGAAAAAACATGAAGTGAACAAGAGTTGAAGCCCACAGCAGCAAATCCCGCAAAACAAGAGTCTTTTTTGTCCCAGAGTTCCAGATCCGTGGTCCGTCTAAGGGGGGGAATTGAGGAAGTAATAATGGAATGGAAATTACCGCCGGAAGGTCCTCCATCCGGAAGGACGGCCCGTCGGCGAGGCCATGGTGGTTCTCCGACCGGCTCCGCTTGGCCGCCGCCGCCGCCTCTTCCATGGGCTGCTGCAGGGAGGGAGGGAGGAACCCTAGGTTAATAGAGAAAGGGAGGGCACTCCGCAGATCGATCCATCCACCGGGAAAACCTTGGAGAGAGGATTGGGGAGAGGATGATCACCTGTCGATCTGGAGAAGGGGGAGGAGGAGCTGCGTCGTCTTCCCCGGCTCCGGCCATCTCTGCTGCTCCTCTCCGACCAGAGGAGCTCACTTCACTTCGACTTTTCTTTTATACACAAGAAGAAGAGGAATGCAGATCGGTTTACATGATACCGCAAAACATTTTTTTCATATTTTTATAGTATAACGTTTGTTCCGGTCGAATAGATTCCGTAAAAATCTTTCATGTCAGATGTAGAGCCCATTTGTTTGTAGTTAAATTTATAATCAGATACCTAAAAGATAACACAAAACACCCTGAAAACGAAATGTAAATTACAATTGGGTTCATACTCGTCTGTGTTGTCCATGGCGCTGGCATCGTCCGCAGGTGTGGCGTGCTTGGGCAGGACCGCCTCGAAGAGATCCTGGAGGCTGAGCAGCGACCCGTCGAGCAGGCCCTCGAAGCGCATCGCCTCCGCCTCCATCTCGTACACGGCGCACAACGGGGAAACCGCCGCAACCGGCCGTGGGCGGCGGCTTTGGTGGTGGTGCGGCCAAGGAACCTGACCGCCTCATCCACCCTCCGGACGACCTCGTCTCCCCACGCTACCACATCCTTGATGACGTTGTCAATGTTGTGCCAAACAACGCTCTCCGCCTTGGAGATGCCCACGATTCTGATGGGTCGACCTCGGGGTCGGATGTGGGAGGCTCTGCCTGCTCCATGGCGACGCACGCTGAGGAAGGAGCAACGTTGAGGCGGCGGCGAGCTTAGTGGCAGCGGAAGTGCAGAACGAAAGCGGTTGGGGCTGAAATTTCACTCCTACCAGGTCCTGTAAAAAGATGGAGGAATCCTAGAAATATGGCGGATGGGGGGAAAATATACAGGTCCCCGTAAAAATATTTACGGGACGAGCCGTTTTACAGGACCTGGTTAGGACGATTTTTGTCCTGGTCATGTAAAACAATGGTTATTTTGCGGGACGAGGCGATTTATAGGATCTGTTTTAGAGCATCTCTAGTAGATGGCGCTAATTTATCCACCGACGGTCATTCCCGGATGAGGATAATTTATCCCGCTTATGCCTAGCCAATATTTACTCCACCGCTCGGCAATGAAGTAAAGAAATCTCCACACTTCTTTCCACCTCCTCTGCCTCTCCTCCTCCCCCATCCCGCCGCAGGCGGCCCTTCCTCCCAGCCCCTCCCCTGCCATTCCCCGCCACTCCCCTCCTCCCAATGGCCGGACCCCGTGGCCGGCAGTCCCGCGGCCGATCCGCAGCGCGAATCCACGCCGCCATGAGAGTCGCGCATCCTCAAACGACGCTTCTTCAAGCCGCCGACGCCACGAGTATGCAGCCTCCTCGGACCGCCTCGCTGGCTTCCCCGAACTCCCCGCACCGCGGCAGCCGTAGAGGAAGTACTTGGGTGTCCGACAGTGGGGTTGGGGATGTAGGCGGCGGAGATCACGGACCGCGACACCTACAAGCGCCATTAGCTTGGATCCTTCCACACCACCGAACTCGTCGTCCTCGGGTACGACCGGTGGCAGGTCTGGCTGCACGGCTCCACGACGCGCCTCAACTTCCCTTGGGGGAAGGCGCCCGTCAAGCTCAAGCCGCTACCGCTAGGGGTGGTGAGTGCGAAGGCGGCCAAGGAAAACCAGGAGGCGAGGGGAAGCATCGCGGCGGAGGGCGCCGACGAGGAGTACATGGCAGACCTCCGCCGCTAGTACCCTGAGCTCGTGGAGGTGGAATGAAAGATCTTCACGGAGCATGCGGTCGAACGGGAGGTCATGATCCTCTCTGACGACGAGGCGCACAGCGGCGGCAGCGGCAGCGGCGACGAGGAGGACTTCGACGTGGAAGAATGGCAGCGCATCTTCCCCTACTACGGCGACGACGACACAAGGTCGGACCCCATGTCCGGTGAGATGCCACAGGCGGATTGGCTCGCCCTCTACAAGGGTCATGATGAAGATTAGTTTAGTTTAATTTCATGTTTAGTTTTAAGTTTAAGCTTATGTTTAGGTTTAAAAGCTCATGTCCAGTGGAATATCAAGACAGGGCGGATGATTATGTGTCGAATTTCGGTTGTTTAAATCAAATGCAGGTTGAACTTATGCAAATTTGGTTTTTACTCTTTTAAATATAAGAGTTCGGCCTAGGTTTGACCAAAAGTTGGTGGAGTAAAAATTCTCCACCAAGCTTTGCTCGGCCGGATCCTCCTCTATTTTATAGAGGATCACTTAGAGTTGGCCTAAGGGCATCTACAATCAGGCTTTCTAAGAGAGAATCACACATAGCTGATTTGAGTTACCAAACGTCTACGGACACGGCCGGATATGTCCGCAGACAATGACCGGTCATGCAGCTCCCACAACCATAGTAGTCATATCACGATTTGCATTTACATACAAAAGTATGAAACGGCATGATTTACATACGAACTACTAAAAACCATACTACTTGTCCTCCTCGTTCGAGGTGGTCATGAAGTTCGTGAGTAACATACATTATTATCCCACGACAAATAGTTTCTGCCCCAAATCGCAATCTCCATCCGATAATTCCCCGGCTGCCCCAAATCAAGGATCACATGGATTAACCAAGAAGACGCCGACTCTGGATTCTTTGATAGTCTCTGATCATGAAGGCATGGCCTATATAGCTCTTGACCACTTCAGACACATGCTTGGCACTCCTGCTATACGCTATTCTATGATCAATTTGGACGTTGAGGGAGTCCTGGACTAAGGGGTCCTCGGGCGTCCGGCCTGTTACTCATTAGGCCGGACTGATGGGCTGTGAAGACACGAAGACCGAAGACTATACCCGTGTCCGGATTGGACTCTCCTTGGCGTGGAAGGCAAGCTTGGCGACCAATTATGAAGATTCCTTCTTATGTAACCGACTCCATGTAACCCTAGATCTCTCCGGTGTCTATATAAACCGGAGAGCATAGTCCGGATAGGGCAGATTCATTACCATATACTCATAGCCTAGACTTCTAGGGTTTAGCCATTACGATCTCGTGGTGGATCAACTCTTGTAACACCCATATTCATCAAGATCAATCATGCAGGAAGTAGGGTATTACCTCCATAGAGAGGGCCCGAACCTAGGTAAACATCGTGTCCCCCGTCTCCTGTTACCATCGATTCTAGACGCACAGTTCGGGACCCCCTACCCGAGATCCGCCGATTTTGACACCGACATTGGTACTTTCATTGAGAGTTCCACTGTGCTGTCGACGAAAGGTTTGATGGCCCCTTCAATCGTCAGCAATGACGTGGTCTAGGGAGAAACCTTCCTCCCCGGACAGATCTTTGTATTCGGCGGCTTCGTACTGCGGGCCAACTCGCTCGGCCATCTGGAGCAGATCGATAGCTACGCCCCTGGCCATCAGGTCAGATTCGGAAGCCTGAACTACATCGCGGACATCCGTGGAGACTTGATTTTCGACGGATTCGAGACCGCGGCAACCGCTCCCCTTCGCCCTGACGAACATGGCTTAAACCTGTCATCGGGCCGCATCCAGGAGATAGCTCCTGTAACAACTCTGGCCTTAGATCCGGAGCAGATCAAGTCGTCCGAAGATGGGAAACTCAACCCCATCACGGGGGCTACCAATTCGGCGGCGTTGGAGCCGCATGCAGATTCCACTTCATACGATACTTGCATCAACGGAACCCCGGACTTGTCTCCGGTATCGAGTTCCGAACCCTGCGAGCCCGCGGATACTGAATTCGATCGGCTATCGATCTTTGAGTTCAGCGCCGCGGATATCTTCCAACACTCGCCCATGGGCGACCTACTAAACTCACTAAAAAATCTATCCCTGGCAGACGGCTCGTCGCCGAACTATGTTCGGTTCGACCTTACGGCGGATGATGGATAATTTTGCTTCCCACCCGCCACCCACTTCATAGCCACCGTCGAAGACCCAACCAACACGCCTGACCCATGCTCCAAAGACATCGACGGTCTGGACGACGATGAGGGGCAAAGCCAGAGCTTACTATTCGCTAGAAACGGGGCGACCACTTCCTGGTACGACATGTGTATGGTAGACACACCCAACGACGATCTCGACGACGACAAGGAGGATCCAGTCGAGGATAAGCCTCCTGGTACACAGTCCGAACACCGGCGCCCCCGGCGCCACTCTCATTCGCGTCACTCAAGATAAAACAATACTAGCATCGGAGGTGATAATACTCCGGACAACGAAGACCCTGTTGAGACAGGATCTGAACAGGAGGACCAGGAAAGCGGGCAGGATAGCCCTGATGAACAGGCCACATACGGAGACTCGGGGGATAGTAATTATCTTCCACTCTCCGAGGAAGAAGAGAGCCTCGACAACGAGGAATTCATCGTGCCCGAGGAACCTCTAGAACAGGAGCGCTTTAAACGCCGGCTCATAGCCACTGCAAGGAGCCTAAGGAGGAAGCAGCTGCAGCTTCAAGTAAGCCAAGATTTGCTCAATGATAGATGGACCGAGGTCCTGGCCGCCGAAGAATACGGCCTTAGCATCCCAGACAAAAGCCACCGCAACAGTAGGTGGCTCCCTCAACACGATGGCAAAGCTTTGGAGCCCATACCACCATCGAATAAGCCGGTAGGCCGACCACAGTTCGGTCCGGGCAAAGCAACAGCCCCAGCAGAGCACCATACCAACCCATCCGGCCGTCCAAGCAAGAATAAAGAAGCTCGGGGGAACACTCGCGACATCCAACAAGACCCGAAGGGTAGAACAGGACACACAAAATCGACACACAGATCGCGGAGACATGCCTCGGCCGGTAATAACGGTTATCTATTCGGACACAACAGACCCGAGCACGCTCGGTCCGAAAACCGTAAGCGGAGTCTGACGGAGGTGCTTCACAGTGTGGCCCAACATAGGGGAGCCGCACACCCTCTTTGCTTCACCAACGAGGTAATGGAGCATGAATTTCCAGACGGGTTTAAACCCATCAACATCGAATCATACGATGGAACAACAAATCCCGCATTATGGATTGAGGATTACCTCCTCCATATCCACCTGGCTCGCGGAGACGACCTTCATGCCATTAAATACCTGCCTCTCAAGCTTAAGGGGACAGCCCGGTACTGGCTAAACAGTGTGCCAGAAAATTCTATTGGCAGCTGGAAAGACTTCGAAGATGCCTTTCGTGACAACTTCCAAGGAACATATGTCCGGCCACCAGATGCTGATGACTTAAGTCATATTGTCCAACAACCCGGCGAGTCAGCCAGGGAACTCTGGACTAGGTTCCTAGTCAAAAAGAACCAAATCGTCGACTGTCCGGACGCGGAAGCCCTCGCGGCCTTCAAATATAGCGTCCGGGATGAATGGCTAGCACGTCACCTCGGCTAGGAAGGACCTAAATCCATGACAGCCCTTACCGCTCTAATGACTCGCTTTTGTGCGGGAGAAGACAACTGGCTCGCTCGTAAAAGCAACAACGCCAGCGACCCGGGCACTTCCGAAATCCGAGACGGCAACGGCAAGCCACGACTAAACAAGCACAATAGTCGCAGCAATAACGAAAGATTACGCGACACAGCGGTCAATGCCGGATTCCACAATCCGAAACCCGGTCAACGGAGGAAGCCATTTAAGGCCAAACAGGACCATCCGCCCTTGACAGGATATTGGACCGACCTTGTCAGATTCACGACCACCCTGATAAGCCAGCTAATCATACCAACAGAAACTGTTGGGTCTTCAAGCAGGCAGGCAAGCTTAATGCTGAATACAAGGGGAGAAGGCCACCAAGCGATAACCAGAAGTAGTTTCCTTCTGACGTACGACCACTACCGGAGCGGAAATAGCAGTTCGGCTTCCGCCACCCACCCACTATGACGGCAGGCTTTACACCACGCGCACATCACTACGCGCTCAAGATACCATGGGCATCGGCGGAAGCACAATACGGACAACCCTGCAAGCATTCCCTTAACGCTTTTTTATCCATTTTCTTTATTTTCCTTTATTATAAACAGGTGTCCGACTGGACGGCATATACAACGAACTCTGTCGGAGTTCGGATCCGCACACTCACCTAAGGGGTTACTTCAGTTAAGGACTCCCCTCCCAGAGGACGGGCGACGCAGACGTGCGACAGGAGGTCCAAAACATCTTTTTGCAGACCGCACTCTTTATTTTGAGCCTGTACAATGCCTTTTTCCTCCGTTCCCGACCCCGAGCATGTCAAATAGCCGGGTTGTGGTTTTTTCTCTTCTTTTTATATATATGAATTTATCATTGGCTTATTGCTCCACTCCCAGTAAACTTCATCCGAACTAATCTTCTATACTCTTTTTGCAATGAGTACGGCCGTAACGGCGGTGTTACAAGACACACCTCGGCATAACCTGCCTGGGGCTCGGTATGGGAACAAATGAGTTGCCAATAAAAGCCCGAACAGCTCTATAGCGTACTTCGGCATCGCAAGTTTGGCCTTATATGCATCAGCTCCGAATCATTGTCTTTGGTCAATAGTTGGGTTGCCCGGCTCCTATGCTTGCTACCCTACGTTCCGCTCTATCGGCTAGGGTAGTAAAGGGAGAACTACTGCGATTGTGCCCTGGCTTCGACTGGATGAGCACCTCAGTAGAGAAAGCCGAAAACTGACTGTCATGATGCGGCGAGAGCTGGTCAACCACTTGACGACTTATTCGAATCTTTAGCGATTCTCCGTGTCACACGAACGATCTTTTTCAGATCAAAACATGTAAGGCACAATATTACGATACGCCGCATACATACCAGGGGCTATGTCGTAGCCCCACCATAAAACTCCTATGGCTAAGTGAAAGTGTTAACGCCCTATAGTCCGATTGCCTGGTTCGCCGCATTATCACCTCCTTTATGGACCAAGACATTGGATAAAGAGTGATTCAATGCTTTTCCGAACACCCCCGTATTTCCTACGAGGGCTGAAGCCGACGACTGGAAAACTTTCAAATTACATTAAAACGGCCGCACAGGAGGAATACAAGCTTTCGAGCAAAAACATAGATTAATTATAAAGTTGTCTGTTACAACCCTTGTACACATCACTCGAATATATGTCTTTTGAGCACTGACCCTCTATTAAGCGGGCGGCCTCTAGGACGTCTCCAAAATAATGCTCCGGTTCCGGACGGTCCTTGCCTTCGGGTGGACTCTTCGTCGCAATATCGATGGCCTTCATCTTCCCCCAGAATGTCTTGACTCGGGCGAAGGCCATCCGTGCACCTTCAATGCACGCCGACCGCTTCACAGCGTTGATACGCGGCACCGCGTCAGCAAGCCGCTGCACCAGGCCAAAGTAACTACTCGGAACAGGTTCAGTCGGCCACAAATGGACTACGACGTTCTTCATGGCAGCGCCGGATATTCTATGCAACTCGGCCCACTGGGACATCTGTTCATTCAGCAACAGAGGGCGCTTCGACGCGCCGAATTGCGACCAGAAAAGCTTCTCCGTTGCATACCCCTCTCGCGCCTGATAAAACTGCGCCGCATCGGAAGAACTCTTCGGCAAGTCTAAAAATTTGTCCGGAGAACTCCATACTTGGTTAAGCTGAGTATAGTTCGGATCGCTGAACTTAGCCTGTAGCAAAAATGGCTTGCCAGCCACAATCTCCCCAGCTTGCCGGATCTCCTCATGGGCTGCTCTGGATTCAGACCGTGCCTCTCTCGCCTCTCTCGCCTCTCGTAAGGCCTTGTCAAGTTCAGCCGTTTTGGCTTCATTTTCCTTCTCCAGAAGTTTATAGCGGCCAGCCGCATTCTCTAACTCGCGCGCCATGGTGGACATGGCCTCCTTGTCCTGGCGCCGCGCGGCTTGTTCGGCCTTCAATTCAGTCGATGCCTTTTCGGCAGCCGCATTACTAAACCGGGCCTGCTCCTTGGCCCGGGCTAGCTCCGCCCGAAGGGCTTCCACGGTGGCAGCACCATCTGCATTGATGCACATTTTATGTCAAACTCTCTTCAGAGTCATGCTTACATTATAACCACATTGGTGTAAGGAATGCTCGAAATATATACCTTGCGAGTTGTCAAGACGCCTGTTGATCAAAGCAATGTCATCCTCTGCAATATCCAGCTTTCGCTGTAGTTCGGTTACCTCCGAATTTCGGGCAGCGGCAGGAGGGGAGACAACCTGCATTCCAAATTAAACCAAGGTTAGAACCTGAAAATATCTTTTCGATCCTCCGATCACTTCCTTTGGAAGGCGATCCGAGTCTCAGGGGCTACTGCATATACAACAGGTGCATTCAGTCAATAATATTTCATTGACAAAATTACATCACAAACCTCAAAACCCCTTAGAAGGCTCATGAAGGCCTCATTCAACCCGCTCTTCGCGGAGAGAACCTTTTCGACCACTGTAGCCATTAAGGCACGGTGCTCCTCTGAAACGGACGCCTGACGCAGCACGTTCGTCAGCGTCTCCGGCACTCCTGGGTCTCCGGACACCGTTGCCGGAGCACGACACTCCTTTAAAGGAATCCGCTTACCTGCCTCCATAATCATCTCCGGTTGGAAGCCGGACAGTTCGGGCCCGCCATTCTTGACCCCCGAACCCGGAGTGACAGAGGCACCACCTTCGGGTAACTCCTTCCTCGTTTCCTATGCTACTTGCCGGTTGGGAGGGGCCCTCCGGGACGACACCTCAAGATCATCCGCCCTATTGGGCGAGGAGGCCGGAGAAGGCGTATCACTCTCCATCATCTCTGGAAGAAGGTCCCCCGAGGAGGAGGACGGTTGAGAAACACCAGGCGTTAACCTGCGAGGACGCACACATGTCGGAGAACTACTTCAGTAATAAGAAAAGAATGAGGTATGGTTAAAGTAACCCGCTTCACTTACGGTCTGGCCAGAGGTTCGTCCTCACCATCAAGCTCTACATCGACATCGCTTGCCCGGCTCGAGCCGACCGACGATGGCATTTTTCCTTTCTTGGAAGGTTTCCCCTCCTGGCCTCCAGAAGCAGCCCGCTTCTTGCCGTGGCAGGCATCTCCTTTGGGCTCCCCGCTCTCGCCCCCCTCTGCAGACACCCGGTACGGTGTCGGAATTAACATCCGCGTCAACAGGGTGGACGCGGGATCTTCGGGAAGGGGTGCCGGACTCCAGATTAATACTGCTTTCTTTATCCAGTCCTGCGTAGGGACGGATTCTTCAGTATCTTGTCAAAGGATGTTGGAATAAAAGGTGTTGAATACTTACCGAAGTGTCCGGATGATTGCAGTCGAGGCCAACATCTTCGGTGGTGTCCGGCCATTGCTCCCCCTCCCCGAAATATAATTTCCACATTCCTTCGTGCGTAGTGCCGAAGAAATGCTGAAGAGTCCGCCGCCCTTCTGGATTAAACTCCCACATACGGATAGGCCGCCGCTGACATGGCAGGATCCGGCAGACTAGCATTACCTGAACAACGTTCACAAGCTCGATGCCTCTCTCGGTAAGGCTTCGGATGCGACTTTGCAGAGTCTGCACCTCATTAACGGATCCCCAGTTCAATCCCTTGTTGATCCATGAAGCAAGTTGAATTGGAGGGCCGAAAAGTCTTGAGCCACAAACCAAAGTCCGTAGGAGTCCGGAGGAAGGCCTCACACGTGACGATGAATGCCGAGATGAGAAGAATGGTGTCCGGGGCCAGATCGTGGAAATCTAGCCCATAGTAGAACATGAGCCCCCGGACAAAAGGGCTAAGCGTGAACCCTAGTCCATGAAGGAAGTGGGACACAAATACTACCCTCTCGCCGGATTTGGGGGTGGGAATAATCTGCCCCTCGGCAGGAAGCCGATGAAGAATTTCTGGGGTCAGGTACCTCGCTACGCAGAGCTTCGCAATATCCTCCTCCGTGACGGAAGAGGTCACCCACCGGCCTGAACGGCTGGGCCCGGACATGATTGGGGCTGGTGGTGATTGGAACTCGAGGGCTAGAACTCGAGGTGGCTGGGATCGAGGAAGAAGCAAGTACAGAAGAGAAAGACAAGTTCAGGTCCCTATATAAAGGCCCAGAATATCGAGCGTCCCCTCCTGGGTCTCGAAACTTACCTATCCTCAAAGAGTTGTACCCAGGGGACGGTTGGGTTACCCGTACCAACATTATTGAAAATCCCGTGAATAAGGGGGCACGGTCTCTGCTTTGACAAGACGTGCCAATAAAACCGCTTCCCGAGGCGTGGGGCGACAGGCTAGCCAGCGGTTGAAAATAATAACCGGGCAGACATGATTGCAATGTCATAAACAGTTGTCGACAGATTGGACTCGTGAAGTATTGTATTTTCTGCAATTATATACACAGGTCCGGATACAATCATCACATCCGAAGATTATATTGGAGTTCGGAAGAGGGGTGAAAGAACATGCGGTGCCCCCATGTTTGGTTTTGGTAATTGATGACAATCCCTATGGACTAATGGTTGCCTTGAGTTATATTTGAAGGATTTGTCCATAGGCATTTCTTGAAGTCCATGTGTTGGTTTCAAGGAGTTTATGTGGTGACCAAGGTGTTATTAAGGAATTATCCAAATATTGGTCATGTGAGAGTAGAGCTTATTGCAAGCATGTCTTGAAGAAGAAGATTGTGTGATCATTCATGTTTACCTTCAAGACATCATCCAAATGAAGAGAGTTGGAAAGAGTCAAGGTTGATCAAGACTAAGTCAAGAGTGTATCAAGTTGATCAACACACAAAGCGCACAAGATGTACCGAGAGGGATCAAGCGATCCATGGTGTGGTAAGCATTGTCGATTACGCTTTGTGTACTAACCCATGATCTTCGTGAGAGTTCTTTGTGGGGTTAGGTTGCGGTGTGCAAGTTCAAGTGAAGCATCATGAAGAGATCAAATGCTTGAAGCTTGCCGTCCATTGTGGCGACAATGGACTTGTGAAGATGTTGCGGTGTGCAAGTTCAAGTGAATCATCATGAAGAGATCAAATGCTTGAAGCTTGCCGTCCATTGTGGTGACAATGGACTTGTGAAGATGTGCGGAAGAGTGGCTCACCCATAGTGGAGTATGGGGGAGCAATCAACTAGTCTTCATCGAGCCAACACAACCAAGAAAGGTGGTCCAACTTGAGGGAGTCAAGATCGTCATCATCTAGCTCAAGTGGACCATGTGCAAGGCAAAGGTTTGCTCTTGATAGGTTTTCTATTTTACCGGTCTCATGATGGTAGTTGGGAGACCGGGTTATAGGATCGATTGCCGTACTATCAAGGGGGGCTCTCGATGAGTAGCTTGATCGTATCGTTCATAGAGAGCTCAAACCATTGCATCCTTGCATCATCTTTGTTGGTTCTTGTTTGGTTCTTCTCTTTGTGAGTTTTGGAGCTTATGGTCATCTTGATGACAAGCTCGAGTTCATCGAAAACGGAGTTCACTCGCATCTTCTATGATGTTTTCGATGTTGGAGGTTATGTCGGTTCTTCTCGGTTGGAGGTTTCACTCCTCTATTTGTCGCTGTTTTGATGCTACTCGTCTTTCTCAATCCAACAAGCTTGAGTTTGCTCAATTCGCAGCTCATATGCAGAAGTTATGGCAGTTTTGGTTTCCTAGCGGTAGTACCGCGGACAGAGCGGCAGTACCGCTTATCGCCCCAAGCGGTAGTACCGCCATCCAAAGCGGTAGTACCGCCTATGGCCATAAGCGGTAGTACGGCTACGGTTCCGCGCTGGTACCGCCTCGATTTTGGGTCTTGCATATTTCGTGTCGAGTTTTGCAGTAGTTGCACGGCAGTAAGGCACGGCAGTTCCGCCTATAAGCGGTAGTACCGCCCCGATGTGCGGTAGTACCGCCTGTAAGCGGTAGTACCGCTCCGGTCGGGCGGTAGTACCGCTACTGCATTTTTGGTCCGGTGTTCTGCTCCTCCAGCGGTAGTACCGCTGGGGTGCGCGCTAGTACCGCTTATAAGCGGTACTACCGCCCCAAGGTTCATGTTTGGTTGCTCCTTTTCCCTGCTTCTTCCGCCAGAGCAGTAGTACCGCTCGTGGAGCGGTAGTACCGCTCGTGTGCGGGCTGAGCACATAACGGTTGGATTTTTCCCTTTCTATAAAAGGGGGTCTTCTTCCCCAATGAACCTTATCCTTTGAGCTCGTGTTCTTCCCCCATTGTTGACCTTCTTCGAGCTTGCTAACTCTCAATCCCTCCATGGATTCTTGCTAGTTTTTGAGGGAAAAGAGAGAGGAGATCTAGATCCACATTTCCACCAATCACTTTCTCCTCTTTGTGAGGGGAACCCCTTGGATCTAGATCTTGGAGTTCTTGGTGTTCTCCTTCTTGTTCTTCCTCTCATTTTCCTCCCTAGCATTAGTTGCTTCGGTGGGATTTGAGAGAGAAGGAATTGGGCACTCCGTGTGCCCTTGCCATTGCATTTGGTGCATCGGTTTGAGTTCTCCACGGTGATACGTGGAAGTTACAAGTTGAGAAGCTTATTACTCTTGGGTGCTTGGTGCCCTTGAGCTTGTTCCTCTTGGGTGCTTGGGCGCCCTAGACGGTTGGTGGTGTTCGGAGCTCAATCATTGTGGTGTAAAGCTCCGGGCAAGCGTCGGGGTCTCCAATTAGGTTGTGGAGATCGCCCCGAGCAATTTGACGGGTACCGGTGACCGCCCCCAAGGGTTGCCAAAGTGTACGGGTTCGGTGACCGCCCCCAAGGGTTGCCATTTGTACGGGTTCGGTGACCGCCCTCAAGGGTCCCTTAGTGGAATCACGGCATCTTGCATTGTGCGAGGGCGTGAGGAGATTACGGTGGCCCTAGTGGCTTCTTGGGGAGCATTGTGCCTCTACACCGCTCCAAACGGAGATTAGCATCCGCAAGGGTGTGAACTTCGGGATACATCGTCGTCTCCGCGTGTCTCGGTTATCTCTTACCCGAACCCTTTACTTATGCACTTTACTTTGTGATAGCCATATTGTTTCTTGTCATATATCTTGCTATCACTTAGTTGTTTATCTTGCTTAGCATAAGTTGTTGGTGCACATAGGTGAGCCTAGTTGTTGTAGGTTTTGTGCTTGTCAAATTAACCGCTAGGTTTATTCCGCATTTGTTCAAGCCTAAACCGTAATTATTTTAAAGCGCCTATTCACCCCCCTCTAGGCAACATCCACGATCTTTCAAGGGGGAACCCGCCTTGCAATGCCGAAGACAATCTGTGCGCCGGACTCCTCGTCATTGAAGCCAGGTTCAGGGGCTACTGAGGGAGTCCTGGACTAAGGGGTCATCGGGCGTCCGGCCTGTTACTCATTGGGCCGGATTGATGGGCTGTGAAGACACGAAGACCGAAGACTATATCCGTGTCCGGATTGGACTCTCCTTGGCGTGGAAGGCAAGCTTGGCGACCAATTATGAAGATTCCTTCTTATATAACCGACTCCATATAACTCTAGATCTCTCCGGTGTCTATATAAACCGGAGAGCATAGTCCGGATAGGACAGATTCATTACCATATACTCATAGGCTAGACTTCTAGGGTTTAGCCATTACGATCTCGTGGTGGATCAACTCTTGTAACACCCATATTCATCAAGATCAATCAAGCAGGAAGTAGGGTATTACCTTCATAGAGAGGGCCCGAACCTGGGTAAACATCGTGTCCCCCGTCTCCTGTTACCATCGATCCTAGACGCACAGTTCGGGACCCCCTACCCGAGATCCGCCGGTTTTGACACCAACAGACGTCTTTTCTCAGAAAACATAATAAAGTCTTAAGTCCAGTCAAATTGACTATCTTTATTTTCATGAAAAAATGGGATCTATCAAGCACATTCAGGATATGCCTACTATAAAATCACTTAGTCATATTTTTTTCTTCCTTTTGGTATTCGAGTTGAAGAAGTACGAGAATTCTATAACTACCAAAAACTTTTTGGAATAGTTTATTTAGTTATTATAGTTAATTGTTTTTACTAGAATTCTAATTATAGTAATTAAATTAATTAAACATTTTTGGAGGTTGATAGTTTATTTATTGGTGGCCGATGCATACAAGATAACTTCGGTCGTTCAACTCGCAATTAAATCTCTCAACGGAAGCAGTGGCGTATCTAAGGGGGTGCTTCTACAGGCTCGAGCCCCCCCCCCCCCCCCCCCCCCCCTCAGATTTAAAAAAAAAGAATTACTAGTATTCAGCCCAGTCTCGTATCGAAATTTTAACCTTATTTGAACTAAAAAACTGAGAGTTAGTGGCTTTTTCTTCACACCGTTAACATCGAGCCTCCCCTTCATTTTCTTTCAAGATTCGCCACTGCACGGAAGGAAGAAGCCAGCCCTTTTCCTTAAGCTGGATGTGGCAAAGCTTTGATTCCGTGGCGTGGCAAGTCCTTTTGGAAATCCTTGCGAGGAGGGGATTCGGTCGAAGATGGAGATACTGGATTACATCTTTTCTGTCCTCGTCCTGCACGCAAGTTTTACTCAATGGCTGCCCCGGCAACACGATTTGGCATGCTCGTGGCCTCAGACAAGGCGATCCGATCCCCCATTGTGATCGACGTGCTCGGTGCTCTTGTGCAATATGTGGAAAATATGTGTCTTTTGGAATCCTTCTCGGGCATGGGGATTAAGCACAATGCGTCACTATTTGCAGATGATATTGTCATGTTCATTAAGCGCAACTAGATTGAGCTCAAGGTGGTCGGAGAAAATTTTGGGACAGGCATGCTGAAGCCGGGGTGGTAAGGCATGCTCTACTTTTTGCCAAAGATTCAGGATTTGACAGGGTCATCTTAGCTTCAGACCGTCTTTCTTTTGGTTCACAAGCTGAACTCATTATTGCCGGACAGAACGTCTGTTAGGATTGGGGTACTAGTCTAGTCTATGGCATCAACTGAACGCTGAAACTTTGAGTTTGTTTCTTTTTAGTTTTATCCATGTAATCCATGTTTGTAATCAAGTTGCACATCATATCGGCCTTGTGTGCGTCAGTAAGGCGCCGGAGCTGTTCCGTGTCCTCCTCTCTACTGAACAAGCTTTGTTGCATCAATAGAACGCTGTTGATTATATGAGCAAAACTCTGTTTAATTCAACCTCTTCAGAATTGGAGTTATCGATATTCTTTCGATTCTAGCATCTGCTCTAAATCTTTGTTGAACCCCAGCACAGCACCGCGGAAACAAACAACAAATTCATCTCGATGCCGAATCGTTTTTACTTCATCTTTCAAGAGCTGGCAAATGTATACCAGCAGAGAGAATTTGAGCTTTCATCGCACATGTTCTATCAGTACAGATGGTTTTTTCTTTTGCACAAAAATGCTCCTGACTGTATGTCCCTATGGTATAGTGTTTTTTTATACATCTTACTGTATTTTAGAACATAGGTAGGATTACTTCGTTTGAAATGGACTTGTAGGCTGTTGCACCAGGGCCCATAACTTCTTTTGGGGAAATGACCTGACTTCATTAGTTAAATAAACAAATTACACTAGATTGAAGAAATTGAACCATACACGGACAAGAAAGGCCTCTGATACAACCTCAAATTTCTTCAAACATTGGTTGTCACAGACAAAACAAAAGGCCCAGGTTTACTGTTAATTTTAGATCGTCTGGTTTGGTTTTGGTGCCCTTCTGACACATACTAACTCACTCTAGGAGCAGGATACATTGAGGTTAAACAGACACCAGAGGATTACAGATTCTGAGCAAAGTAGCATCCCACTACGAACTGCTAATAATCTGCAGGCAATGACGGCACTAGCTAATGATGGTGCTGAAGAGATCCTTCGTCTTGCTGGGCCAAAGAAGCCTCCGTTGCTGCAGGAAAATCAATACATGAAAGATAACATCAGTCAATTGGATGTTCCAAAGAGACCACCCAAGCACTGTAATCCCAAACCAAAGATAATCGATGCTCCCAGTCGGCTCGGATTTCAGCCATGTAATCATGTCTTGGACTGATAGAGGGCGCCAATTCCAACCCAAAACCTCTCCAAGAAAAAGAGCAGACAAAGATAGCAATGGGACAGCAAAACAAAAGATGATCAGTTGTTTCAGTTTCCCCACACAGGGGGTAATTGCTATCTGTAGGCCAATGTCTATGAAGTATTTGTGGTCTTGTAATGTCTTGTAAGGATTCTATTCTATCATGGACAACCTGCCATCTTTAAAAGAATTTTTAGCTTCCAGAGTTCGACCAAATATTGGGGTTTGGACTCCCAGATGGGAAAGCCAACGATACATAGATTTTGTGGTATAAGTTTTGCTACTAATGAGCTCCCATTACAGCTTCACTTCTTTCAAGAGTTGGCAAATGTACATATGGAGATGCAAGTTTGTCTGAATTTTCACAAACTAGGGTTCTTTCACTCGCTAGTAATAGCACACCAAGTTACAGGTTGAAGCAAGACATGATTAAAAAGGAAGAACAAGGAACGGATGCATTGGACACACAAAGATTGGTTGTTCTTTTTTCTCTCTAATAAAGCTGTTAAGCCAAGAATAGTAACCAAAACAGCCACTACAGAAGCATTATACATCAACGAATAAACTTCTCCCAGCTACACTGAACTACTGCAGACTGAACTACCGAAGATTATTCAATATTAGCACAAGATGGGAAAAAGATTGGTTTACTCACTGTGATGGGAGGCACCTACAACGGAAATCACCTTACGGAAGTGCTCCGAGGTGACCTGTGCCCACTCACAGACCCCTGGTAAGATTTCGCCAAGGTCAGTATTCCACTCGGAACAATCACCCGCCCATACTTTGTCTGTAATCCTTGGTTCTATTATCAGCTGCTCAAGAACAGAAGCATTTCTCAAGATACAGCATGCCAGCTCAATCTGAGCCTTGTAACATCGAAAACCGCTCATGAAGACCGTCTTGAGATGATCATGGCGGCGCATACCCGCCACCTCACCGCTGGAGAAACTACTGGATATCGCACAGAGCATCTGCATTGGAAGCTTGCAATCATTGGTCAAACTAATAAAAATACAGTTTTTTCTTGAAGGTCTTTATATTAATCGTTTTAAATAAATAAAATTGCACTCACATGCAAGTGCAACGTCTCCAGTCTGGGTGCAACATCCAAACAATTGGCCAGCTGAAGAATTCCATTATCACCATTTGGGTCGTTAGAGTTGACGATTAATTGACAAGTCATATGCCTCAAATGCAAAAACATTCCCTGTTGTCTTGCTGGCAGCTTCTGCAACAGAAACATGACCCAAACGAATAAGATGACGCTGACAGTAACACCAACTTTGAAGAACTATGAGGTGAACAAAAAAAAGAAAGACCAGCTAACCTGTGCATATTTTGATATGAATGCCTGCAGATGTAATGTCTTCACTGACAAAATGCTTGGAACTGCAGTGAATGTATGTGCCAGTGCTTTAGTGCCATTAAACTTCATTGTTGCCTTCTCTAGTTTCGAGCAACCATGAAGGACTATAGGGATCACTCGCCCTTTGTACTCAAAATGAGCAAGATCAGTAGCATGAAACTCAACCATCTGGATGTCCATTCCGGCAATCAGCAAATGTTGAAGTTTATCGAGTTTGTGTGGTACGATTAAGTTGTCCACACCATAGCACCCGATGATCTCTAAGTCCTCAAGTCCTGAACATTTTGCTAGCAAACCTGGAAAATCTCCTAATATCTTAACAAATTCCAGAACAAGCCTTCTGAGTATTGTAAAGCCAGATATTACTGAGTTTGGCTTTATAGAAACACTGGCGAGAAATAAGGACTGCACAAATGAGCAACCTTGTGAATCTAAGGCCTCAAGAGGGAAGTGGTGAAATTCGAATGGCTGATAAATTTTCTTCAGATTAAAATGTATTATCTTTGCCTTTGATGAAGTGGCAAACCCAATCCACCTGTCAAGATGATCAGTGTACTCTTTGTGCATGCCGCACCTGACGCTGAACTTATTGATTCCTATCCCGCTGTGCTGTTGAATAACCGAATTTACAGTCTCAATGAACTTTGCTCGTTTCATTTTGGTACTATCCTGACCAGCGAACTCGTCATCGGTGTCAGAATCCAGATCATTGGGAGTGGGACCATCAAAACATAGATCAGAGTGGAATGTCCAGAGCATTCTCCAACTCCTTGAAACAATGCTGGTCCTCACAGCCTCTTTCAGTGGCAGCTGTGACATTATAACAGGTTGAACTTCCTGTAACAAGAAAGGGGCTGAACTAACTGCCAGTGGTAGACGCAATGAGCTGAAAGTGCATATATTTTGAAAGAGAAATCTTATGCAAACAGCAATTTTTAGCTGTAGTTTCACTCAGTCCTTCATGATACTTTTAAGGAAGTTGATTACTATTCACCTTGAAAACAAGTTAAGCAAGATGACTAAAAACATCATGAAGTGGGCAACAACTCAAACAGAAGACCAAATATATTTTTGCCCCAGGGGTTCAGATCCGTGGAGAACACAGCAGGCATCACACCAAAGATCAATTATTTCACTTTCAGTCAACACTTTATTTCCCTTGCTGTAATGGAAGGGGGGAAACAGAGGAACTGAACTGACGGAATGGAAGTTACCGCGGGAAGGTCCTCCATCCGGAAGGACGTCTCGTCGGGGGCGCCGTGCTCGTGCTCCAGCCTGGTGAGCTTGCCCGCTGCCGCCGCCGTCTCTTCCATGGGCTGCTGCAGGGAGGGAGGATCCACGGGTTAATGGCGAAATAGAAACTCCGCATCCGCCATCAGTGGATCTGTCAGAAACACCTACGGGAAAAGGAAAGGGGAGAGGATGACACCGAAGCTTACCTTCTGATCTAGTAGTGCAGAAGGAGGAGGGGGAGCTGATTCGTCTTCCCCGGCTCCGGCCATCCCCGCTGCTCCTCTCCGCTCTCTCCCTTCACTTCTGGACGACGCTCTGCAACACAGTAGAAGCGGAGGTGCTTGTGTTAGTTCTAGTAGTACCGAGTTTCAGAACCATTTCTTTGCTCGAGTGCACAAAAAGAGAGCGTAGTACTAGTAGACATTCTAATAAAAAATGTTGACCTTTTCTCTTAAAAAACAACCATTACAACGTGGATCTACATGGCATATCACTGCATACATACCCCCATCGCGAGGTGCTCGCCGGACCAGCACAAGACGACCCGTCACAACCCTAACAGGCCCGCTCTGACCCAAATCAGGCCCAAAAAGGCCTAGATCTGAGCTTGCGAGGTGTCGCCGGCCACTGCCTGCCCGAAGCGCCGTCAGCCGAGCCACACCGCCGCCAAGCCCACCTGCCCAAGTCGGCGGCAACGGCGAGAGGGAGGGGCGCGACCGAGGTCAGAGAGGTGGGGGAGAGGGGGCTGCCCCGGTCGCCTCGCTCGGGGAGGCGAAGGGGGGGGGGGGGGGTTACGATGGGGGAGCGGGGCCAATACGAGGGGATGTGGATGTTTGATTCCAGATGGCGGCAATTGCAGAGTCCCAAAAGCCAAGTTATTTTTCAAGGAAGACATAATCATATTGCTGACAACATGGAGCCAGGAATAATCAAGATATGCCTTGTACACTATTTAAACATGTCGTACGACTTTTTGTAGAGATAATCTATTTAAAAAATATTAACTGGTCAATATTACAACTTACCAAAGTTTGTATTATAGACACTCGTGCATGTTAGATATACCACATACACACTAGAATCATCTATTCAGTCGCATCTAAACTGGTCGGTCTTGACCTTAGCAATATCTATCAAGTTACTTAATTGATACACTATAAAACACTACCCGATTCTCTTGACATTTAGGAATACAATGAGAAAGGATACATAAAAATACAATATAATCATTAAATGTGTAGTTTATTTGTGAAATATTTTGATAATATTGAATTGCTTAAATCTATGATGAAATCCATTCTAACAAAAAAATAATCTTAAGCATGCACTTTTTTCTTTTTTTGCAAAAATGACGCATTTCACATAGCACTAGAAATGTATTACTAATGATAAATAGTAGAAATGGATGCATTTTATAGTAGTATATGAGTTTGTTTACATTCTTAATGTTAATAGTTACCTAAAAGTACTATTAATATAATATGTCAAAATCAATCTACATTTGATGATAAGATAGTTATGAAATGGAAAATTTCGGTATAAACAAACAATTACATATTAATAGACCGGTGAAAGTGTGAATAACGACATAAACGATAAGTTTTTGTCATACCCTTCAATTATGTCACCATCGTGTGGTTGTTGTTTCACGAAACGTTTCGCGAATACTGAACAGGCAAAAACAAAATTAAGTATATTAATCTTTAATTTAATGTGATCTATAAACCATATCTGATGTAGGTTCAATTATAAATGTTCGTAAATTATAAATTAATGTGCACAATGCATGGTTGTGGTTAACTGTCGACTGTAATGATTGCAATCTTCATAACTTTTTTTATTCTGAAATTTATATATGGGCTGTCTCATTTCTCATCTATTGCTGTCAGTTTATTCGTAGTACTGATTTCTGGAGGCCTTTCCTAGGCGAATTATCCCAATTATTTTGTAAACTATTTGATCGCTCCGCTCACGAGAGATTCCTCACTTGTTGTACCTATAAAATCACACTATGAAATGTACTTGATCACTCCGATGAACTAGTAGAAAGTCTTTAAGAGGGTTAGGATTGCCTCGGAGATGTGCAGCAACGTCATGAGAATTTAATTGTGTAGTTCTTTTAATTTCATGATTTTGGTTATATAAAATCTTTTTTAAATTACATGAAAATTAAAAAACATGCGCATTTTTAATCACATAAACATTTCTAAACGTGTTAATACTTTTCTTAATTACATGAAACACTTTATAAAATTAGATTAAAAAATTCAAAAACTGATGAACACATTTTGTTAATTTTATGAATGTTTTTTAAGATGTGTAATTAGTTTTTTATACATGAACACTTTTTAAAAGTACATGAATGTTTTTTGTTAGAAGTACATGAGATATTTGAGACATGCCTATTTTTTTTGACGGATGCCTATTTTCTTTACAACACACAAATTTTTTGTACTTATGTTATTATTAACTAAATTATATAGATAAATATATATTTTGGAGTTTCCTTAAAAAATATATGGAGTACCTTTTTATGGGTCGCAACCGACGTACGGCCCGACTGACTCCGCGACGCGCGGTAAACGGTCGCTAAGAGCGCGGTATAGAAGCGCACGCCTCTGCCAGCGGCGGCATGCTCACCTCCGGTGCCGCTCCTCCGCCCGGCGCTCAAAGTAGCTGCATAACCACTGCTACGGCGCTGCTCGTTCGTCCGACGCTCAAAGTCCCTGCATCGCCAGTTCGCCATGCCTCTGCGGTGGCGCTCCGCCCTCCGGCGATCAACCTCGCTGCGTCACCATGGCTTCGACGCCGCTCAATCGTCCGGCGGGAGGTGTGCTCAGCTCCTTGTTCGTCCAAAGCCGCACCCACTGGCCCTCGCAGCTTCCCGGTGTTCTCCGTCCCCAGCTCCAAGCACAGGCGCACGACCAAACAAGCTACATATTGATGTTGGCCATTTCACCTGGCCTTTTCAGATTTGGAGGAACTTGCAAATACACTTCAATTTGTATTGACTATTCAATAGTCATTTTGAATTATTTTCTTGTGTGAGATTGCAGGCTGAGGTTCTAGTTGTGCCAAATTCTTACATTCTTATATGGCATTGTTAAAAAGTATTAGTGGTGAGCATGCTCCAAGCTCTGGTAATCAGGCCTTCAACCACTCTCAGTTTCCATTCACACCATGCCTATGAACCAGGTTACAGATTCTGATCACTTGAAAAAATCAATTCCATTTCTCAAGTATACTCTGCGTTTTAGTCACCCCCAAAAAACAAACCGACCCAGCAAGAAAACGTATGCAGGCGCAACAAAGCGCTCATCCCTTGCTTGCTGCTTCGCGTTCTTTCTATTCCATCCCAGTCCATTCCGGGATAGGCGTCACGCCGCTGTTAATTCACCTAATGCGCGGCGACACTCAATCACCCATTCAAACACTAAATCACTCTGCCTCTTCTTCTTCCACCCACTATCTCCACCTCTCCAATCCAAGCACCCATTCAAACACGAAACCGTGTGTGTAGTTGGGGCATCTCTCTTTCCCTGCAGTTTCGGTATATTTTAGAACGTTCTTGTCTTAGCAAGGCGTGCAGGCAGATTTTTGTTGTGCCATGGCAAGCTACTCTCCCTACCTCTCTTTCCTTCGCCCTCTCCACCCCCTCCCTTCCGTCCCCCCCCCCCCCCCCAACACGATACAAGGCATGGTTAACTGAGAAAAAACGGCATCAAACCACACACACCTATAAACCGCACGATCGATTAAGGGATAACCGTGTAAAAACCCTACCACACGATTGATTAAGGGACAACCGTGCAAAAAAAAACCGTAAGATTGATCAACCGTGCAAAAACCCCACAACCGGGTGGATAAACTTGCCATCCTCGCAGCACAAGATCATCACCCATGCAATGCAGAGCCACGGGTCTACCTCATAGAGCCGTTGTTGCACGCCATCCGAGGCCGCCGCCTCGGCGTACATCCACCGTCCGGAGCCGTCACCCCGGCATCCACCACCTCAACCATGAAGAACCCTGCATAACCGAATTCAAGGCGACGCCTCCAAGAAGCATTTGAGTGGCTTATATAAGACACCATGCGGCCTCCTGGTTTAGAACCGAATTGTGTGAAGTACTGAACTACAGAGTGGATGATTTTCGTGATCGGCCAGGACATGATTTGTGTACCGTTAGGGAGAGAAATGTTCTTATTCTTAGTGCGAGACTCATCTTTATTCTTAGTGCGAGACTCATCTTTAGATTTTAGTCGTTGGAGCAGAGCTATACACCGGAGAAGAAATTAAGTGGAGTAACAAATGATCATGTTTTCAATCCGCTTTGAATGGTTCCTCCATTGGACATGGTCTTATTAACATAATTAAAGATATCGGTATCACATTTGTCCTCCGATGGAACCTTTTTACAAGTATAAATGGCCTGTAGCAAGTCAACTTTGTTTGTTTATTAATTAATTGGGTGTCGTGCGCCCAACGAACACGTTTACCTCAACTACTCCACATCGCTGGATCTAAAAGGCTCCTGCTGCTGCTGGATGAGACTCTCATAGTCATCGCCAAGGAGCAAACAAGGGGATCGATCATCGCGCGCCTTCCATCTTCTTCCTGCAGGTTAGTGGTTAATACGCGATCTACTTATTCGATTCAATTGTACCCGCACCTACTGTTTCTCTACCGAGTAGTTCATGCATGGGGCCGAGCGGGGAATAGCTGGCTGGTTTCAATCTTAATTTGCTCTTTCAAAAGAAGTTAACTGATGCAGAGACCGAGGGTAAGCCTCCTTTTCCAAAAAAAAAAGGTTAACTGATCCGTTAGCGGAGGTGCAGCAGCCATCGATGCTGGATCTCACGCTGCATAGGCCTCTGGACTGGAGCCGAACAGTGGAGAGGATGCATGGACATGTACTAGCTGCGCATGTTAATTAGGCGTATTCTCTCGTCATGCATGAAGAAGACGATCATCAATCGTCTCGGATAAGCCAGCTGGGTTGGAGGTAACATCAGGATGAGTTCTAGTGCTTGCTAGTTTGTTTGGATTGTTTTGCGGTGTTCTTTGATCAGCTAGAAGCCTAGAACACCATGCAGACACGGTCATCCCCTGGCCCGGAGTATATAGCAAAAAACTACCACATTACGGGCTATCGTTACGGAAAATTATTTTTTTTTCAAAAGTCTACCATAATTTTGGTTCGCTGTTTCAAAAAAACTACCATGTTACATTGATGACTATATTGATTAAGTTTAAGCGTGATTATGACAGGTCGGGTCCACTCGTCAAGTTGACCGTTAGCTTTCACCGTTAGGTTGACCGTGACAGGTTATGACAAGTGGGGCCATTTTTTAAAAAGCAATCGGGTCCCTTAACTTTTATATAAAAGCAATCGGGTCCCTAAACTTTTTTTAAAAAAAGCAATCGGGTCCCTATGGCTGTGGCGACGCCGGCCATGGTTGTGGCCGGCCATGCTGCTGCTGCTCGCCGTTGTGCTGCCTTCGAGTGCACCGCCACCAAGGGAGAGCACGGCGCCACCGTCGGCGAATTTGACGAGATGCGCGACAACGTCAAGCGCGACCACATCGGCGTCGGCGAGGAGCCCGGCTGCTGCTCCCGCTGTTCATGGGCACGGCGGCCCCGAGCTCCTACCCTAGCTGCTGCTCCTTCTACTGCACACGACGGAGGCGGCTGCTCATGCTGAACGCCGCGGCAGCGACGCTGCTGCTCCCGCTGTTCATGGGCACGGTGGCCCCGAGCTCCTACCCTAGCTGCTGCTCCTTATACCGACGGAGGCGGCTGCTCGTGCTGAACGCCGCGGCAGCGACGCTGCTGCTCCCGTTGTTCATGTGCACGACGACCCCGAGCTCCTGCCGGCTGCTGCTCCTGCTGCTGCATGCGACGAAGGAAGCTGCTCCTGCTGAACGTCGCGGCGGTGGAGCTGCTGCTCCCGCTGTTCTGGGCACGGCGGCCCCGGGCTCCTGGGCATGACCGGCGGCCTGCTCCAGCTGTGGGCGTGGTGGTCCGAGCTCCTGGGCATGGTCGGTGCGTGGCTGCTCGAGTGCGGGGAGAAGCTGTGTCTCGCTAGGAGAATGAGCGGGCACGAGGAGCGGCTGAAGGAAGCACGGGAGAGTGTCCGGCCAGGCGGCGGCGCTGGCCGGAGGGAGAGAGATAAGGGAAGGATAGGGAGAGAAGATAAAGAAGAAGAAGAAGAAAGAGCTGACATGTGGGTCCTATATAAAAGTTGACGGTCAAACAAACAGTCAACAAACGGTATGTTTAATAGTGGGCCCGACATGTCATAAACCCGATCAATTTTAAATCACATGGTCATTTGGGTTTTTTAAAACAGAGAACCAAAATTATGGTAGACTTTTGAGAAATTAAAAAAAGTGATAGTTTTTCGTAACGATAGAATGTAATGTGGTAGTTTTTTGATATATACTCCCTGGCCGGGCAGGGTTTTTGGACGGCTTGACAGGTGAAACCCCCAAGCCTGAGCCTGGCCGGGCCTATCGCTCGGTCATGTAGTTGTAATTAAAAGGCCTATTTCAAGACTAGGCCCCAGCAAACTGAGTAGACTTGCTCGTGAGAGAGCAACTAATTAAGTATGGCTTCTTCGGGAGCCTCCCAATGATTGAGGGAGTCCTGGATTAGGGGTCCTCGGACAGCCGGACTATATCCTTTGGCCGGACTGTTGGACTATGAAGATACAAGATTGAAGACTTTGACCCGTGTCCGGATGGGACTCTCCTTGGCGTGGAAGGCAAGCTTTGCAATACGGATATGTAGATCTCCTTGTAACCGACTCTGTGTAATCCTAGCCCCCTCCGGTGTCTATATAAACCGGAGGGTTTAGTCCGTAGGACGAGAACAATCATACCATAGGCTAGCTTCTAGGGTTTAGCCTCTACGATCTCGTGGTAGATCAACTCTTGTAATACTCATATCATCAAGATCAATCAAGCAGGAAGTAGGGTATTACCTCCATCGAGAGGGCCTGAACCTGGGTAAATATCGTGTCCCCCGCCTCCTGTTACCATCCGCCTTAGACGCACAGTTCGGGACCCCCTACCCGAGATCCGCCGGTTTTGACACCGACATTGGTGCTTTCATTGAGAGTTCCACTGTGCCGTCATCATAAGGCTGGATGGCTCGCCTCGTTGTCAAGGACAACATCACCTCTGGGGGAGCCCTGGCTGTAGGCCAAACTCTCCGACTAGGCGGTTTCGTCATGACCGCCTGTTCGGCCGCTGCGCCGACGATGACTTCTCGGGTCATCGAAAACAGCCTTCACGTCGGCTCGGAATTCGCCGAGCAGTTGGATCCAATGGAGCTCTCTTCCTTGAACGAGCTCTTGGATCGCATCGCCGCCTTGGGAGTCGCTACGGACTATGATCAGATCGGGCTTAAACCCGACCAAAGGGAGATTAACTCCTCGTCGGTCACCCATCAGATAGCGGTGGTGGAGGAGCAATGCGGCGATTCTTCCTCTATCTTGAGGACAAACTATGTCCGGATTCCCGAGCTCTCCGAGCCGGATACCCGTCTACGGGAGGACATGGCCCAAACCTTGAACCTAGAATCAGGCAGCAGGCCAGACCTATTGGGCAACATCCCGGAGCCCGATCTTCCAAGATCGGAAACTCCTCCGCCCCTGGGTCTCAGATCGGGTCAGGGTTTGGACCTAAATCTACCCACCCACCCAGATATAAGCGATCTTTCCCACATTAGACAAGAGCCCCAAGAGACAGTACACCACTATTGGGCCAGATTCCTCCTTGTAATGAGCAAGGTTAAGGACTGTCGCGAGGAAGACGCAATTTCATTCTTTTGCAAAAATTGCACGGACAGGGGAATCCTCAACGCCATAAGTCGCCGTGACATAGCACACTTCGCTGACTTGGCGGCCATAGTACGGAAGTACTGTGCGATGGAAAGCGCCTGGAAAACCCAAACAAAATTTTGGGATCCTCCGGCTCTGACAAAACCCCCAGTCCGAACTAAAAGGGTGCACTCTCGTAAGTCACCCGATCCAATTACAAAGAAGCAAAAGCCCACTACAGGGCGTGGAACAGTATTGGAGGGATGGCTTAATGGGCCATGCAAAATTCACAGTACAGCGGATACCATACCAACACACAGCCTTAGAGCATGTTGGGTACTCCTGCAGGTGGCCAAGAGCGGTGAGGATCTCCTCATCAACAATACCGCAGAGCACCATCCCGTGGAGAACAACAATACAGTATTGACAGTCTTCGAGACCTTCGCCTCAAATAATAGGCGCAAGCGAGCACTCCGCAGCCTTGCCGAAGTCTGCCACGTGACAGCAATAAATCCATGGAGCGATATGGCTACCACCTTCAATGCCAGTGACGAACCTAAATTCCGAACAGCCAGAGCACCAGCCGCCTTGGTCCTTAGTCCAATTGTGGACGGCTTCCGGCTTACTAAAGTGCTCATGGACGGCGATAGCGGATTAAACCTCATCTATGAGGAGACTCTTCGAAAAATGGAAATAGACAGAAGCCGCATTGAGCAAAGCAGCACGACCTTCAGAGGAATCATCCCTAGCCGGGAGGCACGATGTGCTGGGAAAATCACACTAGATGTGGTATTCGGCACACCGGAGAATTATAGGTCCGAAGAAATCACATTCCAAGTGGCCCCGTTCAATAGCGGATACCACACCCTTCTAGGGCGGGAGGCCTTCACGATCTTCCAAGCTATACCCCATTACGGGTACATGAAGCTCAAAATGCCCGGGCCCAATGGAATCATCACTCTAACTAGTGATCCAGACATAGCACTCCGCGCAGAAAATAAAACAGCCGCACTGTCCCTCGAGGCGTTATCCGAAGCCCTCGCGGCCGAGGAATTAACTGCGTTGCGCTCCACAGTGGACAGGGACGACGTGATACTTGACAAAAGATCCAAGTCCACCTCTTTTAAACCAGCGGATGAAATAGTCAAATTTCAAGTCCATCCAACGGACCCTATAAAAACAGCATCCATCGGGGCACAGTTAAACCCCACAGTAGACGCCGCACTACGGGAGTTCTTGCGCGAGAATTGGGACATATTCGTCTGTCATCCTTCAGACATGCCAGGAATCCCACGCAGGCTGGCTGAGCATAGCCTTAACATTCTAAAGGGATTCAAGCCGGTCAAGCAAACTCTTCGGCGCTTCTCTGAGCCTAAGCGACAAGCTATGGGAGAGGAGCTAGCCAAGTTACTGGAGGCCGGATTCATTCGAGAAATAAAATATCCGGACTGGCTAGCAAACCTGGTGATGGTACCAAAGAAGGACAAATCCTGGCGCCTATGCGTCGACTTCAAGGACCTTAATAAGGCTTGCCCAAAGGATCCCTTCCCCCCTTGCATCGATCAAATTATCGACGCTACCGCAGGACACGACTCACTGTGTTTCCTCGACGCATACTCCGGATACCATCAAATAAAGATGGCGGAGTCCGATCAAGCCGCAACGGCATTTATCACCCCATACGGCCCCTTCTGTTTTAACACCATGCCTTTCGGTCTCAAAAACGCCGGTGCAACCTATCAACGCATGATTCAGACATGCTTGGAGACACAGATTGGCAAAACAGTGGAGGCATACGTAGACGATGTGGTCATTAAAACCAGACACGTCGAATCCTTAATAGACGACTTGAGGCTCACGTTCGACAATCTCCGAACATACGACATTAAGCTCAATCCGGAAAAATGCGTCTTCGCCGTGCCCGCCAGAAAGCTCTTAGGCTTCATCGTCTCCAACAGAGGAATCGAAGCAAATCCGACTAAAATCCGAGCTCTGTCACAGTTGGCCATCCCAACAGACCTCAAGCAAATCCAGAAACTAACTGGATGCGTGGCTGCCTTAAGCCGCTTCATCTCCCGATTAGGAGAAAAGGCACTGCCTCTTTATCGCCTTCTTCGACGCACCGAACACTTCGAGTGGACGGATGCGGCCACGGCCGGATTAGAAGAAATAAAAGCCGTTTTGGCCACAAACTCAATCTTGGCCGCACCTAACGTCGGCGAACCAATGCTGCTATATATAGCGGCAACACACCAAGTTGTAAGCGCAGTGCTCGTCGTCGAACGAGAGATGGACGGACATAAGTTCCCGCTTCAAAAGCCGGTATACTATGTATCCACTGTCCTCACTCCAGGCAAATCACGGTACCCATGGCATCCCGGAAACTACGACACTACTTTCAAGAGTGTTCAATCACGGTGGCCTCTGAAGTACCACTCAACGACATAATAAACAACCGCGAGGCCACGGGCCGGATTGCTAAATGGGCTATTGAGCTCCCCCCGTTCGACATAATATATAAACCACGGCGAGCCATTAAGTCACAAGTACTGGCTGATTTTGTCGCTGAATGGACAGAAGCCGAACTCCCTAAAGAGTACGACGCGTATTCTAATTGGATCATGCACTTTGACGACTCTAAAATGCTGGCGGGTCTGGGGGCTGGTGTCGTCCTGACATCCCCCACCGGAGATACAGTCCAATACGTACTCCAAATACTATAACAGACTCCAACAATGCAGCAGAATATGAGGCCCTCTTACATGGTCTCCGGA